>NW_003202258.1:0-1028 GCF_000006405.1 Perkinsus marinus ATCC 50983
TGCCGGTATGTGACAACGCTGCGCTACTTTATTTTCGGCTATTGCTCTCTGTAACTTACGCCTGCGGGAATATATACTAGCGTTTTGCTCATTCGCTCAAACTCCGTCTCTGTTAGCGTTATTGGCAAACTTGCCCTTTTGCATTATTCGTACAAGTAATATACAATCGAGCAAACATAGTTATGGGATAGCATTTCTCGTTCGATTACGGTATTGCGCCTCATATCCATTTTGGTGCATGTTCATGCCCTGTGCACTTACTAAGTATCTATCAGAGGTGTCACACCTCGTGTCTCACTTCAAGTGAGTCACTTAGTATCGGGTCAAAGCGTGATACTATAAGATTGCTATCACGGTGATAGCACTCTAGTTAGATATATCATTCACTCCGAAGACAGCGCGAGTTATGATCAATGCTGAATACCAAACACATGATTGCTCTTGCACGTCGCGATTGAATCGGATGAGATCACAGTTAAATTGAGTTCCTATCTTCGAGTATCCTCTCTCTTTTTGCATCGTAACAGTTGTGTCTCATGGTTCACTACGATTGTACGTATTGACGACTCAACAATACCCAGAAGTTAAACCCTCAAGTAGGCATTAGGTAAGTATCACGGGCAACTTTGACATTCTGCACGAGAAACATTCGCTCATGGGCAGTGACACTCGTCGGAGCGTCTTCGTGGAGCTATTGTTATGGACTCTGCAGAGGTGTCGAAGGATTGTACAGGGGAAACGCAACACGGACTAAATTACTGATTATGAACTCTACAGCCCCCCGCACACAATATTCACTCCCGGGCACCACTAGAGTTACTGTAAGGGGTCGCATGAGAAGCATATTGAGGAACGTCCAAATTATCTCTACCAATCACCGAGACAGCTACTTGTAGCAACTACAACAGCTGAGCACCACTGAGGTGCCTACCTTACTGCGAGTGCGTACATGGTCGCTAGTCTCCAGTGATGGGAGAAACTACTTCGATTCCTCACGCTCGCCCTCTTTCGACCGCTTCTGCTGCAAT
>NW_003214436.1:0-963 GCF_000006405.1 Perkinsus marinus ATCC 50983
AGCTAAGTTCATGATGAAGTTAGTCCTGGACGGTTAAGTATAATCCGGTCTTGTAAGGCATTGTCCTGCAATTATATCGAGTGTGGTGTTATCTCAATGGGCAGATCACTGACATTCTGGTAGTACGTAAATTTCACGGTCTTCTTTATAGTGTTACGGCTCTTCCCCATCAGGCGCTGATAATCAGGGCTTGTCCGATGCATAGCCTGTGGTGTAGAGCAGAGGTCCTTGTGCGACAGATTCTTTAATATTTTGATATTCTGAAATTTTTGTGATCGCGCGATGCGAGTCGCATCATGCGACTTTGTGTATATTAGAAAGATTTCATCACAACGTCTCTTTCTTAAAGCTCAGTCACACAACATAGGATTATCCTCCAGTTCGATCGGAGTCAGATGCCGGTCGCGGACTCCACAATCCCAGATTATCATGAGAAAAGAGGTTATTTTTCTATGAAGCTGTTCATACGTGAAGACCTGGCAGTGCGGCACTGCCAGTGCCGACTGGCACGCTCGCTGATATCACCTTAGCACAACTCTGACTCATCCGAATCAATTCAGTTAATCACCACCTTAACGAGTTCTCGCGGATTATGCGGCAGCTATATTTTCACTCACAGAGAATTGTTGAGCGGCTCGGGATTACATCGGACACTTCGAGATTGCTATCGTATATAATCAATTCCAAGACAACAAGCACGGTGCGACACAAGTTGTGTCACACAACGCAGTAACTCCGTGCTTGCACACGTGCCAGAAGATATTCGACGCAACCCATGTCGCTCGCCCAAAACCGACCAAAGTAGCTCATCATTAAGATCTTCAATCATTAAACGCTGGTCGCGACCTCGGATACTTGGTTGCGTTCATTCGGGTACATCACGCTGTTGCAGGCAGTTATGCAGGTACAAATCATAAGTCCGAGACATTGATCAGAACTTGTGCGCTCAGCGGTTTATGGGCG
>NW_003202548.1:0-1192 GCF_000006405.1 Perkinsus marinus ATCC 50983
GACCGATGGCCCAGTGGGACCGATCCACTTCTGTGATCCCAACATTAACTTTGATCAGGTTTCGGCTCTTTCACTGTTTACGAAGATTTCCTAGCCTACAGGTCTGGTGTATACAAGCATACTTCTGGTTCATATCTCGGTGGACATGCTGTGAAGATAATTGGTTGGGGTGAGAAGAGTGGACAAGCTTACTGGCTTGCCGTGAACTCCTGGAATGAAGACTGGGGTGACCACGGCCTTTTCAAGATAGCCCTCGGAAACTGTGGAATAGATGATGACCTGCTTGGTGGTACACCTAAGGTCTGAGTGGATCTCCTCCATTGTGGACGTGCACTGGATGAAACCCATCACATTCGAATCAGGACGATTTTCTTTCGTCCATAGTCATTTTCTTCTTGGCAGCATGAAGTCTTATATACTTCTCGCATCGGTTGGATGTGAATGAATAGCTGATTGCTGGAACTTTTCAACAGAAGTCATCCAGAGACTCTTAAAAGGATGATAAGTCGTATATTCAGTCCTTCTCGACTCTCCCGACCTATGCTTATTGAGTTACTAGTATCGTACGGTATGCGGCTGAGTCCGTGGCGAACTTCTCCATGCTTCGCTTTGTGCCCCCTCTTCATTCTGGCTCTTTAGATCTCTTGAGAAGATAATCACCTCTCTAATATAGGTACCATGCCTGGTATGGAAATGGGCCTGTTTCCGGGTTTGCGGCCAATTCGTAACGGTAGATATGCAACTATAATTTCTTTCAACGTTGGGCTCACCGTGACATTCAGCGCCTCCAAAAACGCCAGCATTCAGGATTTCAAGCCCAATACTTATTCGCAATGAGTCGCTATACATATACTTGTAGTATATGTAGCCACAGCTGCCTTCAAAAACAGTCGTTTCCCGCACTCCGTAACGGAATCCCTATTACAGACGGCATGGTGGGAGCAGTACGTCTCTTAGTGGCACTGTTTGGAACCATCGGGAGCGTAACTGCCTACCCGAGAATTAGTGAATTTCATAATTATCTAGCGCGATTTTTGGAAGTGTGTGCCACTGGATCACCATGACACCTGTCAATTAGATTTGGACTTGTCCCTCGTCATAAACTCGCCGAGGCTCACGGGATTGTCCAACATTGCGATAGGTCAGTCGCTGCTCACCCTCACTCACACTGGAAGAGAATAGCACGATACCA
>NW_003207006.1:0-3875 GCF_000006405.1 Perkinsus marinus ATCC 50983
AAGTGATCCACGCGTTGTGCTGTGTTTTACGCGTTTAACACTTCGCGTAACGCGGTAAACACGTTATGACGCGTTATCGCGTTAGAGTTTTTCGTGATATTGCGTTTCACGCGTGCGTTTTGACGCGAAGTGTTATCTCAATACAACATATCGCGTTTTTCGCGTGAAACACTTCGCGTAAAACAGTTTTACGCGTAAAACAGGTGAAACTCCATTGTACCTATAAGCACATCGGTTGTGACATCCCTACTCACTTGACGTGTATCGAGTTCTATTAGTCGGAGGTTACTATCCCTACAACAGAGTTCACGGAGACAGGCTCCATCAAAGCACACGCAATTACCGTAATTGAATTACGTGACGCTAGTGGTTAGACACCATTGATGACGTGATGCTCCCGCTTGGCTGTCTCTAAAACACGTATGATTATGCTGCTCGCGTCAATCGTACGTTATTAATTCTTAGATTGCGTTGGAGCATTTCTCGCGCATCCTAACGTTACTAAATCAGCGCCAAGAACAGCTAGTGACTGCCAGCCAGGACGAAGAAAAGCTTGAAACGACTGGCACGTTTTTAGGGATCCAGACACGGAACTGATAGGTCCCGTCAAGGAGCTCACGCACAGTCGAACAACCTCATCCCGGAATCGCTGGTTCTAGTAGGCAGCTGACTAGAAGTTTTGGAACCTTGAAAAAGCGAGGACCAGTCCGGTCCTCCCGGAAAAGCCGACAGCTCAGTTCGATACTCGAGGCTCCCGGTGTGTTTGTTCAGCACCTGCGACGCCTCATGCAGAATTGAATCAACTTCTTGTAAACCTGAGGTTCACGAACATCAGCTGAGGGTTAGTCTGGCATTCGAGGATCGAGGTTAACTCTCGCCTTGTATAACGGAATCATGTTCCACAACGGCGAACAGCAGTCATGATCAGCATCGCAGTCATCTCACTCATCGCTTCGATCTACGTCGCACCCTCGAGAAGGACGGACCGTCTCGGCATTCCACATGAAGACCCCCAGCTTTCAGGGAGTTTTTTCCACAGAACTTTGCCGTTTGGTCTTTCAAGTCTCACGAGTTCTGTGTCAACGTACGATGCTTTCGCCCCACTCTCCACTACTCCAAACTACTCCTGACTGGCTGCATGCTGTTGGACAACAGGCATTCCACGACGAAATATATTCCGTATGATGGAGTGACGAACGCAATAAGACAATAGAAAATACTCGACCAAAGTCGTGATACCAAGTCAATGCGACGCGACAAATAAAATGGTCTGTGATCCTCCTAAGGGGATGAGACGCAGAGGGTACGACTCGCATCATACGAGTCATCCTCACCAGTAGTTAACCACTGAGAAAACGCTACTATTATCCCCGAAAATGACCCATAGATATATTTTAAAGGAGGTAGCAGCGACGCGATAAATGAGCTACAATCATAGATGAGCACAAGTGGAGTCAAAGAAGCGATAGCATTACGAGAGCCGGCCTTGAACAAACATTCTGATTTCATTGGCACGGCATCACTATCACGGCCCTAGATCGATGCTTCGGCTCAATGTGAAGCTCTGTCACGTTCCCACCGACGAGCGAGCCCTCGATAACCGTATTTGCTGGGCCCCACAGCTTGAAGTTAACGTCCCAATCACAAGGCCAGGCAGGGAATAGCATGATGCCCTCCTCTTTATCATCCATTGGTTGTAGCAGCATGTACGTCATGGCGTTGTTCATAACAGCGTAATGGTCCGCCGAGGGGGGATAGTCTTGCAGGTGTGGTGCGAAAACAGGAAAACGGTATCCCTTGGCGGGACCGAGCTCTGCCCTAGCCACCACCAGAGATTGGGCAGTTTTCGCCAGACCGAGAAGAGCAGCGTCCATCACGTTTTGGTCCCATCCCACATCCGAAGTAAAGCGACGCTCTTTGAATGTAATTCTCCCCACCTCTACATCTGGGGACTTTGCAGTGATGATACGATAGGGATGAACAGCATAGAGGTCAGCATTTTCGACATTAGCAGGTCTAGGGCTACAGACCTCGCATGGCGCCAACTTCCAACTCCCAGTCTTAGCTTTGGTGTGGGGCACGAGGGGTAAGATAGACAGTAGCTTCTTCCATCTCAAGCGTTGTTCTGATCGGGTGAGATCATAGGGAAGTTTGACAAGGCGTGTGACAACAGCCCAGAGACCGGAAATAGTCGGTTGGTCATTCTTAGAACAGTTTTTACCAGCTACCATGTCTTTATATCCAGGACACTGCCAGGTCTCGATAGCTTGTGCTGGGAATAGCACCATCCTGCCCTCGACATCCTTCGCGGTTCTCCATTGAGAGAAAAAATTAATGACGGCGTCCATCAGAGGCAAGTTGGCCTTTAGGACATCGCTGTCCTTCGTCCAAGCGTAATGATCCAACATGAGAAGACAGAGATCGAGAGCTCCTTGAAGATTAAAGTGATTATAACGGTCCACGGCGTACCAGATAGGCGGATCTAGTTTGCCCGCTCGTCCACAACCGTAACTATCTGGATGTGTGGTACCGATAAGCGGATGTACGTATTCATCCCAGAAGGCAGTCGGACCCTTCATGTGGGGATAGTATAGAGCAGTCTTCGCCATGGTTCCGTTCAAAGTTCGCTTATAAGCCTCAGACAACGTTTGTTGCATCGCAAAATCTCCTGCTGGCAGCATATTGTAGTAGGGTGCACGCAAATTTTGCCACCAGTTTAGACCTCCCCACCCACGATAGTCAGGATCTTTGCGCTGTGCGGTGAACAGCATTCCGTTAAACTTGATGGGGAACGGCTGCCGTGCTTGAAGACCCTGGAGATAACGCTGGAGTGCATATTTCTCACTCACAAGCGTCGCGTTTTTCCCAGAGATGCTTATCCAACTCGTTTCCCAGAAGTCTTTCCACCAACACACATGAGCTTTCCACGCCGGTAGCGGCTTATATTTATCAGCAAGTGCTTCCGCATCAGCGATCGCTTCCGATACAGCTCCTTCTTCCCTCGTGACTACCGAGATAAGATTCGACAAGGTGTTAACCTTCGCCTCTGTGCGGACGACCCCATCCGATATCCCACTCATAGATTCAGAGAACTTCCAAATAGCAACAGTAGACCTATCACGCAATCTATCTCCAAAACTGCTGGATGCTGACTGGAGGTTCAACTGCTTGAGAGTACTCGCTACAAAGTTGGAGCCATTGTTGGCGTGCCCCCATCCACCGGTGATACCATTAGGGCGCGGTACATAGAAATCCGCGCTGATATCATACATGAGGCAGTCGGATTGTGGCTTCAGTCGAGACGGTGATGGTCGGAGAAGTTTCGCAGTGGCTGTTATGGTAACCTTTGTCGGTGAGGTGATATTAACTGCCAATACATCGTCGTGAGCATCGACGTAGGCAACGATGCGTGTGGGAGGGTTTCCAATATCAATCGATACAGTCCCAAGGCTGGAGTTGAGCACCTACGGGCAGTGATGGGAACTTGCAAAGGACAGCGCCAAATTGCTCTTTACGGAAAAGTACCCACCTGTTTCAAGGTGGTTTTGGATCCCGAAGTCCAAGGGCTAGGCGAGAAGTGATATGTGACCTCGCCGACTTTCATGATCTCTCCGGCTTCATTCCAAGCACGCTGGTCGGATATGAGTATTCCCACGACCGGCTCCCGTTCGTCTTTGTTGTCTACAAAGACATTGGCGGCTAAACCACCGTTGCCGATCGGCATCGAGTTGACGTAAGTAGTGGCGTCCTTCTCGGAGAGTAGATTCGTCCAGGTCACAGAGGGAGGTTGGTAGGACCAAGCCAGCCGAGCGGTGAACAAACAGACCAGGACTTGGAACGGAGCGTGCATAAGAGATGGGTAGCGCTACAGCAAA
>NW_003207828.1:0-2316 GCF_000006405.1 Perkinsus marinus ATCC 50983
ATGGCTGAGGTTATCGGATGACCGAATGTTTTACTTGCGTAGGAGGAGTCTTAGTTAAAATCTTAGCTGTGCGCGGTGAGTAATTTTGCTTCGATTGCATCAGGCATTGGTATTCAGTGAAATTATACCGTCTGCTGTGTTTACAGGACCAGATCAATTATCTATTGGAGCGGCTTTGGCCCCTTTAGTGAAGTAATATGGGAGAAACGTCAGCACTGGGATTCGAACCTGGGCTCGCTCCTTGATCTTCGTTGTGGAATGCTAAGGTCCTTCGTCTTCTGTGTCGTCTATGGGATGGGTGCATTGTGGATTTATATCTACGAGGTTTTTCGGGAAGAAGAGTCCAAAGTCCTGTAATTTCGTGGCGCGTGAGAATATTTGAATTGTATGTGGTGTACGAGGCATCACTTTGGAGCTCTCGACGACCCCTCTCCCATGGTAGTTGTAGCACTCATAATCGACGATTTATGATGCTAGGAAAATAACCGTCTATTGGGGGGAGAATGTGGATGGATTACATTTCTGCAGTATTTGCAGAAATAGCAGTGGCGTCCCCACCAGCTTTACCGTTCCCCAGCCAAATGATAATGGCCAAGTGGGGCCATGCATTGCCGGCGGGAACACTGCGTGAATGGTTGCTGCCAGCACGTCTCTCTTTATACCGATCTCTCCCTATAGTCATAACTCCTCGAGTCTGGAGTCCATGCTTGGCGAGGTTTAACTATCTAGAAAGAACAGTACAATGGAGTATGGGAGTGATTCCCTTATACGGTTCAATTCCCTCACACCCCAAAAAATTCACGGGAGGCGGGATCTCTCTCTCCTGTAATACTAAGATCTTTTACTGTGATGCCTGTATAACCGCGAAAGGCCACTAGGCTGTGTAGAAATGTCTCTACCGCCGGGGTTTGATCCAGGTTTTTTATGGTGGTCCTCTACCCTGTTGCTGGACCAGTCGCTTGGTGCCTCGATAAGATGCTAGGGGAGGAGCATAGAGGGCGGTATAATAAGGCGGAGTTCAATGCTTCGCTCAATTTACATCAGTGTTATGAGGTAATGTTGAGGTGCCGGGTTCGAACCCTGGTGAGGGTGATTTGACGATATTTGGTGGCTATCAAAGATTTCTCTGGTCGTTTTCGAATATATATTTTCTCCATAAAAGCAATTCTCCAGTGCAGCTTGAAGGTGGTACTTGCCTCAGACCGATGAGATTGATATCGAGACAGGAGGAAGCGACCAATCGTCTCCGTCGGATGCTCACACGACAACTGGAGGAGGCGGTCCAACAGGGAGAGGTGAAGTCCATCATCGTGTACTAGGGGAGGGCGTGGGTTCGAATCGAGGTGAATAGACGTGTACTTGTGATACCTTTGTTGTTGATGATGATGACAACAAGCATGCTGCTGTGTATACTTGAGAGGGTGAGGGTATTTATGGAACTGCTTGTGAATGTGGTCCAGCCCAGGGTGCGGGCACGAGGTTCATCGGGGCTTTAAACTAGAATGAAAGTTCCCTACTAGACCTGTTTACCACGTAGAGTTGGTTATTCCCCTCTTGCCGTTATGCAGGTACAATTGCATTCCCGTGGAGGCATCACAAAGGAAGAGCTCCGAATGATGCAAGGCGCACTAGAACTACAACGCTTGAGGGTGAAGGATGTGATGACGCCCTTGGATCAGGTAGTGAGGGGGGTCGCCAAATACTGGGAGATTAATATGAGCTCACCCGGATTTCACGAGCGACTTCTACGAGCTGTGTCATTGTTGTGTGCTACTAGTAAGGGGAGTTTAGCATGTTTATTCCACGCGAAGGCTTGCCTGCAGATGGCTATGGCTACCTGTATATTCCACTTTGAAATCGATTTACAGTGGGGCACGGTTTCTGAAAATTAGGTGGCCATGTACTCAGCTGATCAACCTCTAGATGCCAAGACACTACAGGATATAGTGGAGAAGGGACACTCTCGATTGCCGATCTATCAGGACCATAAACACAATGTAAAAACACGCGCTGTGGGAATGGAACCTTGGACCTTCTGAATGAGGTCGTTGGACAGGTGCATGGCATGCTGCTTGTTAAACGGTTGATTACCTTAAATCCTGGAGATGAAGTTCGGATAGGAAACACAGATTTATTAGAGCCTATGGTGGGTTGTCAAGCTTGGTGAGGGCGGAGCGAAGCGATTCATTTTTGGCAGATTTGTGATATGGAGACCACTCTGCTAGATATGCTTTATGAATTTTCAACTGGCAGGAGTCACCTAGCAGTAGCGACTAATGATCCGAATAGAGTGAGTTGTGCATGCGTGCAGGAGGA
>NW_003200650.1:0-2655 GCF_000006405.1 Perkinsus marinus ATCC 50983
GGATTACCTCGCCCATCCAACCGACTCATCACGAATATCGGCTCATACCGACCAGTTGGCACGACCATGGAAGGCACCTGAGATGTCATCTCCCTTGGACCCCATATATTCCACGTGATATTCCCATGAGGCCCCAACTAGCTTCCCCCTTGCAGCTCCACCAGCTCTCCACAGTGGAGAGGACTCATTTTCGCTACGCCCGCGCCGCGTCACAAAGTGTCCCCATAGACGTGTAAGCCTAACCACCGGACTCACGCAGATTTGTGGTGGGAAGATGTGGGTTAACCACATATCAAAGACTTCATCGTTCCGATTAGCATCCCTCGTAACGTCACCTTCGACAGCTACAGCAGACTCATCCGGGATCAAATTCTTGAATTTATACTTCAGGTCAGGTTGCCATGCAATAACTTCCGCATCCTGAAAACAGTGGTGAATGGATGATCTTATTCTGATAGAAAAAAAGGAAATGAGCCAGCCCCTCGGAATCTTCACGCACTTCATTCAGTTTAGCTCTTCTCCACTCTGAATTATTACGGCGTACATCCACTATAAAGGTGTCATTGAACACCGCCCGAGCCACCAGCCCACATGGATAGTATCTTCCAAAATGAAACACCTCAACCTATTGGAGGACCTCCATCGAGGAATTACATCTTCCCACTCACTCCATTCCTCACTGCTGGCTCGCAATCTACCGGTGGGTCCGCCGCCGCTATCACTCTGGACGGATCTAAAGCTATCTGAATGATATCCCCTATACTGTGACAATTTCTTCAGCAATCCCGACAAAGACCCCACCTGCCAGCTGCTCGTCGGACCTCGAGTCGATAAACAGACGATGATTCTGGTAGAAATTAGACAACTCATAATACCTGACACACTTCAACTACCAAGACTACGGCCATTCTTGTGCAGATGTTATTATCGTATCACAGTTCTCATATCACAACAGGACAATGCATTGACGCAGCATAGAGGGAGTTATTCCACTTACATATATATGGGGGCCCTCAACTCGGCATCAATTTCAATTTCGATCACCGCTACGCCGTCAACTGCCAATTTAGTGTAATCCTTCCTATACTCTTGTGCGGAGCTATTGACCTGATAGGAAAATCATTGGCGGGAGCATCGATCATAGGATGGGAAACTATCGTATACCACTCGAATTGACGTCAATTTCAAACGGCTGCAAAACGGACTTTGCAGCTCCCCCCCATAAACGAGGTAGAATAACTGCTATTTGATGAGGTCCCCAAGCTCATAGCAATACCACCATGCTTATAAAAAGATTTAGTCTGTTGCTGTTCTTGTTATTACATCAGACAATATAGCGCCGACCACCAGGATGATAATGCCAACGCTTAGGAATGAGGTCATCACCCACCTAACGATAGATTACCACATTGAACCACAAAAAGACTACAAGTTGGTATACCATTATTACCGTGGGCTGAGTAGAGGTTGACATGCAGATAACCGCTGCTGCATTAAGGAGTTGCCGGCATATTTACGACTTGCTCTTGAGGAGTCGTTAAATGCAGGAGACATATATGATCGCCGTTCTCTCGGTAAACGAACGATATAGCCTAGCAGTTCGAGGCTATCATGGGCGCTACATCGGAAGATGCTAGTCGAGCGGTATGATTATCACATAAGTTTGATGGTAATCATGGAAAAGTTCCCAACAATCCAACATCATTAAAACACTCCACACAACACAGGTAGTATATTAAGTATACGTAACGATTATCATCATCATAATACTGGCGAGCAATAACAGTTGTAGCCAACCGAACCTGTTTTGTATGTTGTGTTGATCAAGCAAAGATATGATTAGTGCACCAGAGCAATAAATAGAGAGGATACGCAATCGAGTAACATTATATATCACCCTCAAATACGTGCACTCCGAAGAATAAATCCACAAGTGCCACAAGTGCATCAAGTTAGCAATCACCAACCTCTGAACGACTGGACAAAGCACGAACATTCCTTCCACTTTAAGTCTTCACGAGGTAAAATCCCAAGAATAAGCGCGTTCAACCAAGCTGACAGTTTGTATATGCTACTACTACTACTACGACAGACTATAGTCTACGGCTGAGATACATATACAATGATAATAGGAGATCCATGGTAATTGGATTAATATCAATAGGAGCACGTCCAACCGACGACTCATCGGCGGCTATCACTCGTTATCATCAGCAATCAATGGAATCTCTATTTTCCTCTGACCACTATGATTATCGTCAGAGAAGAACTCGAATTGGATAGCCTTGGGGCGAATGACCGCCTTTGCAGCACGGTTGGGGCGAGAAGTAGTGTCCTCTTCAGATGAAGTAGTACAATTACTCACATCCGTCATGTAATCAATGAGCGGCCTGAACAACAACGAGACTTCTTTGAAGCCATGGATCTGAACTCACTTTAAAGATTCCTTAAATCTTCTCCCCACCATCATCAAGATATTCTCATCAGCGGTGCCAACCCAAAGAGCTACTTTACAGTTATACTTCCGCATAGAACATACGCTGCCGCAAACAGGATATCCTCTCCTGTAGCCTCGTCGATATAGGTTGAGCCGCCAATCAATGACAGCATCACGTTGAGCCAACTCTCATCAAGCGCCTAAAGAAAAACACGACC
>NW_003208698.1:0-3074 GCF_000006405.1 Perkinsus marinus ATCC 50983
TTTCTTGATGGTTTCCATTTGGATTTGTTGAGTGCTGTGTGGCTGCGGTATCGATTAGGAAGCCTTGGCCATGAGCTCATCGCCTCATGTACGAGTGATCATGGCTAGTAGCAGCAGTATCGATTCCACGAAGGAATCCTCCGAGCCAGAGGTGATAGAACCCCTCGTGAAGCGGTGCGTCGCCGTCGCTTCTTCTTGTGAGGCACGACAAGTTAGGACGGGGTCGCCTCTGAGAGTGCGAGATATCCTTCCCTACTAGATACATCGTTGTTGAGTCTAGCATTCACTTTCATAAGCATCACCTGTGGTCTTCATCCTCTATGAGTATCGTTATCTCGAGCATACACAGCAACCCTAGTGGGTGTCCCGCGATATACACGACAGCTCAGGAGGAAAGGGAAAGGGGAGGATCCTTTTTGGGGGCAGAGAAGAAGTCACGCCCGGTTATCAGTAGAGACGCGATAAATCGTGGAGGGCGATCGGCCTGGGATTTAGGAGCAATGATGACGACAACAGTAGAGCACTTACCGTAGTTGAATTCACCCCGAGCGGAGTTTTAGAAGAAGAAAGATCAAAGTGTACTTTTCCTTTCAGGAGGGGTTTATCATATTCGCGGGTGTGCATGTTAGTCTGGCGGTGGTAGGCGAAAATGAATTTCGCGGATTAGAATATCAATTTCGGGTTGTACCTCTAACTTCACAAAAGGCGGCTGAGGGTGTATGGTCACATTGATAAGGTGGGTGAGGTCATACAGGAGGTGCAGGAGAAGACGGAGGTGTGGTATGATAGGTGGAAGCTGGAGGCTTTGGAACTATGTGGAGAATTCGCGCGGACTGAGCGGAATTCGGTGACGCGGGAGACCGCCTTGCTCACTTCACTTTGTACAACTGCTGTTGTTCTCGCATAATCACAACCAACCATATTTCGGTAACGTAATCTTCAGTACTCACGTAGAGGCTTGGGTCAAAGCAGTTGTAGAGGAGGACTTCTTCCCAGTAGCGCCACCCGCACAGTGATCACAGGCATTCCAGGGCGATCGAGATTTTTAATGTGGTCTCTTCCGCATTTACATCTGGGTATCTTGTGACTATATTGCTATAGAAGTATAAGTAGGCCTTCTTATTATCTCCGCCTGTTTCCCGTTATAGTGTTTCTTGTCGCTGAAGAAAGTCTGTTCCCTATCTTGGGCATGCGTGCTGTGCACGCGTGCAGAGCGATAGTCGACATCCGTGTCACAGATCTTTTTTTCTCCTACCGTCATGACATTTTACCGCTCTTTGATCTCCACAACTGTGGCCTTGGCAACTGTAGGCACTGCGTCTTCAGACGCTGACCTGGAAGCCCTCAAGTAGGCACCCACGGGGAGTTCTTCTTATTAGTCTCACTTTTTCCTCTTTAGACGTGCCGAGTATCTCGACAGCAATAGTGACAAATGCACAAGTATGATTTTTGGTCGAAAGGCCACTACCTTTGGGTACCCCGTAGCGACCCATGCCAACGATTGCATGAACTGTGACAATCGTATAGCCTATGTCCCTCGGGGCAACGGCACAGGCCCTAGGCCAGTTTTCGATAATATCCACTCTCTCTACCCGAGGGTCGTTACTAAGGGCCGGGCCGATATTTACGAACCTTTGCCGGGTAGGGTTGTTGGGTATGAAGGGGATGCCATAGGGATGGTTTAGGTCAAAACGAATCCACACCTCTGGGCTACGTCCCGAGCGAGGGGGAGACCTATGCACTGTGGGAGTCGTCATATCCTCTCATCAATTCGAAAGTAAGTAGATGAGCTGCCTTGGTGAAGTGTTATGGTGAGGGTAGGGTCTTGCGATTGGTGAGAGTACTACGGCTGCTAATAAGCCTTTGGCTGTCCAGGAGGTCACTCATAAGGACGAGATCACGGGAAAGGAAGGTAGGGGTACTCAGTGTGGGAATAGACGCACATGGTCAACTACGTGTGTTGGTGACAAAAGGGAAATTGTGAAGAATTTTTTGGAGAAATTATGGTGGGTTTTTGGACAATGCTACTCTAAATGGTGTGTAAATGTTCACAATGTAGTTAGGGAGCTACTGAGCTCAGCTGAGGAAAGCAAACATATATTCCAACACTAGGTGTGCTCTCGAGGCAGTGATCCTATCCCACTCCTCCTCCTCCTTTAACATCAGGTACCGCCCTTTTCACTATCGCCCCACTGATGGCCATTGCCATGGAGCGCTGTGAGACTGCTCGCTGTGCTATTCATAAGATAGGGGCCTTGGCACAGGAGTATGGCTTCGCTGGAGAGGAGTAAGGGAGCCTGTGTGGGAAGGGTGAGAGGAGAAAGGCGTTGTTGGATGTAGGTATGGCTCTGCTGAGGCTATTACGATCATTGATGACACTGAGGCATGGGTCTTCGAGATTGAAGGGGACGGCAATAAGGGTGCTTTCTGGGTCGCCCAGAGGGTGAGTGGTCGTCAGTAGGAGAGGGTTGGAATATATACAACATAGGTGCCCGATGACCATGTTGCGGTGGTAGCGAATAACGCCATTATTAAGGCAGTGAAAACTAATGCTCCTGATGAGTTCATTTACTCTGAAGGTCTCTTTGAGAAAACCAAGGCGATGGGATTGTGGGATGGTAGGTGTCTAGTGAGCCACAACTGGTAGGGTGTAGATGATGATTTTCAGGGGAAGGCACATTTGACTGGTCCAAGGTCGTATCGGGTAAGCTTGCCCTTCCTCGTTACGCCTCGCTAAGACAATGGAGGGTTTTCGATAGGGTTGCCCCTTCACAGGGAGTAGGTCTGATGCTGGGGCAGAATCTTGCTCATCTTGCATTTCCTCAACGCTGGTCTTCAGATCCCCAATAACGAGGA
The DNA here is from genome assembly GCF_000006405.1 of Perkinsus marinus ATCC 50983. Classification (NCBI taxonomy): domain Eukaryota; phylum Perkinsozoa; order Perkinsida; family Perkinsidae; genus Perkinsus; species Perkinsus marinus. Next base: position 2,857 of record NW_003208698.1, read on the forward strand.
CCCTTATGATTACCCTTTTTCCGTGGCGGTCGATAGACCTGTTACAATGAATGAAATTTTCGATCTCCACCGTGACCATTATGAAGGCACCGAGTTCGACATGACTAAAGGAATCCTCGCGGGTGAGTGACAATGGCCACGATCGCGAGACGAACAGACGTGGTTTTAGGTATGTATGGCAACCCAAACTATGAGATCAGTGGTGCTCTGATGAAAGA
>NW_003216887.1:0-4183 GCF_000006405.1 Perkinsus marinus ATCC 50983
CAGTACTACTACGACCACGAGTACTACCAGTACTACTACGCCCACGAGTACTACCAGTACTACTACGACCACGAGTACTACCAGTACTACTACGACCACGAGTACTACCAGTACTACTACGACCACGAGTACTACACCGCCAACTTCCACAACGTTCATCACTGGTACCACCACCACCCCTGGATCGAGTACCACTAGCACTACTGGTATTCCGGATTGTGCCGACGCCGATGCATACTGTGATTCCGTGATCCCCGGCTCTTATTGTGAGTACTGGAGGAGTCCAAGCACTTGTCAAAGAGACCGCCGTTTAGACGACAATACCCGTCGTCTGAGTGATGATGATGATGTCCAATGTGCTTGTGGAGAGTCTACCAGCAGTACTGTTTATGCTAACGAACCCTAGACGTTTGCTCACGTCACATCCTTCAAGTTGAACTCGTCCTAGAGTTCAGTTAGAGAGGCACTTGACTTTAAAATTAATTCGACTGTTGATATTTCGGGTTGACTACAGACCAATTGCTCCTGCCTCGATTTATCATTTCTTCTTAAATTGACTTATTACAGATTTTGACTATTTTGATCAACAATTGACAGAATGGTTGGAAAATATCGTATCAATAATCTAATATATTTTTTCAATAAATTATTTCCTAAACTTCTATTGTTGAGATGAGTAATAATTAGATATTTCAGCCGTACTTATTCCGTGGACGATGTTGATCTCAGATACGTGCAACAACTTAGAGAGTGGGACCTAAAATGAATCTTCCAGTGAGCAACCTCGGATACTTTTGTGTCACTTGTCCCCCTCTCTCTCTCTTCCTTGCTCATCGACGCTAGTACTTCGATCTCAGTGGTCGAGACGGAATATATGTTCGCTTTTCTCAACTGAGCTCGGAATTAAATGTAAAAGTGCACAGAAATCAATTTTCTACAGGAAAATTCTTACTGTCAACTTGTACACATTTTAGGTATTTTCAAGTATGTCGACTCCAACTGAAATCTCGCAGGCACTCTACTTTGACGACATCACTCGAGAGGAGGTTTCCAAGTGCTCCCGAGCAGACTGTATTCACCATCCTGATTCTGCTGTTGGAATTGACCGAATGGACTTCCAGACTGTTATGAGGACTACTAAAGGTCTTTATATTTATCTATGTGATACGTGTGGGCAGCAAGCACTTCACGAACAAGGAGTTGTTATTGCTTACGACCATGATTCCTGCGATTCCCAGAAGTTCGCAAAAGTTGTCGCTGCTGTTTTCTCATCGAAGAATGTCAAAGTGCATTTTATTCTAAAAGCGTCTCCGTTAACTTCTTTTCTCGTAAAAAGAGACGACTACCTCTGCGGGGTCCAAATCTCGGCTACGAGTGGGTATAAAATTTACAGTAGTGGTGGAGCTCAGATTCTTCCATGTATTGAAAAACTGATCCTTGATAGAGTTGATTCGACACCCTGGGAAGAGTCACTCGATGATACTGCTGAAGGCAATCTATGTTCTGATGATGATATTGTGGTCTCCTATATCGATCAAATCAGCAGAGAATTATGTCGTTATTTCGTTTTAAACAACAAGTGCAAGCTACGGTTCGTATATAATACTACTATGCATGGTCTTGTTGGTTTACAGCTACTATCGGAATTTGGTTTTCCGAAGAACTCAATCGTGGAGCGTGAGAACTCTGATGATGCCGACTACATTATCAACAACAACTGTGATGATACTGTCTTCACGGTAAGTGAAAAGCAACAAAATGGGAGTTGGTTTAATTTCAGTGGTGATGAAGTTGGTCTCCTACTTGGCGATTGGCAATTACTTATGGCACGCAACCGAGGTGTCCCTGCTGAAAATTGTCTACTATTATCAACAATTTTCAGCTCGAGAATGCTAGCAGGGTTATGTAGATATTACTGTTGTCGGTACGTGGAGACTCTTCCTGGTTTCAACCACCTCACCCGCACTTCTATCAAGCTGGCCAATGACGATCCCGATTGGGTGCATTGCCTCGCTTATGATCAATCTAATGAATTCGCATTGACTTTGACGGTACCCGATAGTGATGGAGTTTCTGCTGCGGCCGTCTGGTGCGAAATGGCGAATTTTTGGAGAGTAAATAAGAAGATTACGATGAAGCAAAGGCTTGGTCAACTTCAGCAAACTATTGGTTATTATGTTCGTGATAATGGCTATTATTACAATTCTCATCATTCTACCGAACTTGGGAAAATTTTTGAAGATTTACGAAGTGGTGGTAAATATATGGATATTTTGGGGAATTCTAAAATTTCCCATGTGCGTGATTTTACCCGCGGCATCGACACTCGTGTGAGTAGCGGTAAAAGTTCCTTCCCGGTCGTTTCTGAATGTGATATTATTACACTGTATTTTGAAAACGGCGTGGCGGTTACTCTCAGAAGTTGCGGAAAAAAATTAGAGTATTTTTCGGAGATGCGAAGTGTTGAAAGTGTCGGTATCGCCCAGAAAGAGCTCATGGCTGTGATGAAGGATATGGAGGAGTTTTTCGAGGTGCGGTATGGGTTGGAAAAAAATTGATGATTTTTTTGTTTATGCTTTTACTATGTGCTAGGTGTAATAATTTGTGGTATTTATATTTTTATGAATAAACGTAATTTTGTTAATTTCGAATTCATCAGAAATATGATAGTGTTGAGTTATGTAAATGTTGTGGGAAAATATGCATTTTTTTGGGAAATTTTTTTACGGTTCTCGATTACTTCTACCCGAAATGTCGTGTGTGAATTGATGATACTGAGGAAAGCAAATATATATTCCTACTCCAACACTGTATGGGAAACTCCTGAGCTCAGCAGCTGAGGAAAGCGATTACATATATTCCTACTCCAACACTGTATAGGAAACTCCTGAGCTGAGCAGCTGAGGAAAGCGATTACATATATTCCTACTCCAACACTGTATAGGAAACTCCTGAGCTCAGCAGTTGAGGAAAGCGATTACATATATTCCTACTCCAACACTGTATAGGAAACTCCTGAGCTCAGCAGCTGAGGAAAGCGATTACATATATTCCTACTCCAACACTGTATAGGAAACTCCTGAGCTCAGCAGCTGAGGAAAGCGATTACATATATTTCTACTCCAACACTGTATAGGAAACTCCTGAGCTCAGCAGCTGAGGAAAGCGATTACATATATTCCTACTCCAACACTGTATAGGAAACTCCTGAGCTCAGCAGCTGAGGAAAGCGATTACATATATTCCTACTCCAACACTGTATAGGAAACTCCTGAGCTCAGCAGCTGAGGAAAGCGATTACATATATTCCTACTCCAACACTGTATAGGAAACTCCTGAGCTCAGCAGCTGAGGAAAGCGATTACATATATTCCTACTCCAACACTGTATGGGAAACTCCTGAGCTCAGCAGCTGCCATGTTTTCTCGAACTAAGAGCTCAGGAGTTTACATAAAAAATCGGGTAGAAGTATATTCTCTGAATATTACAGTGAGTAAATGGCTACCTCTCCTTTCGTCGTTCACGATGCTGTCGGCCTCGCGAGCTACCCGTGTCGGAGGAACTTCATCGCAGTCGATGAGGATAGGGTTATCTACGTTTCGGGAGCAAACATAGTAGGAAGGGATGAATTTCGAATAACGTGTTATAATTGTTGTTTGAGTAATGTAGATTTTGGTTTACAATTTTCGAAAAATTTTGGAATTTTCATATTGTCACCAACACACACATATTATCCCACAATACAAAATCCTTATTAATACGTATCGTTGGAATATATATTTGCTTTCCTCAGTTGAGCTCAGAAGTTTCCAAACTATGTTATGGTAAATTCACACACGACTTGGAGTAGAAATATTTGAAAACCAACAATAATTTCCCCAAGAAAATTTTCATATTTTCACCAACACCATATACATATTTTCTGTAAAGGTCCTATACGATTGTAAGGCTTCTCGTCCCCTCGCGGTGTCTCCGAGTATTCCTATAAAGCGGGTCAAGGAAGGATCAATATATGAAAACGTGAAGTTTTCGGCTGTTGAAATTACGGCGCTCGCGGTGCCCCGGAGTGGTATTACGTTTTGGGATAATGTTGAAAATTATGGGAAAATTTTTGGGAAATTCTGAAAAAAATCAGAAATTTCTTAGAAATGGTGACCGGTATTTTATTATTTTTTCTGCAAAA
>NW_003207752.1:0-1040 GCF_000006405.1 Perkinsus marinus ATCC 50983
CATCGCCACCAGCGGGACCAAAGCAAGGAACAGCCGTCTGACCCCATGGGAGGTAGATGTTAGCCCGGGCTTTGGCCGTCAAAGTGACGTGATGATAATCCTCGTCCCGGCCGTGCTCACCATCCACCGGCTTGGGTGTGGTGGTTGCTTCCTCACCTACTGAATGATTTCCAGTCATCATGTCAGGTTCGACAGGAAGAGGACGGAAGTAATAGGCGCTGATGTACGCATTGCCGACACCATTGTACATCTTCACGGTCGGGTAGTAACCAAACCAATGCCCAAAGGTGCCTCCGTGGACACCAACGGTGAGATAACGGAAGTCCTCATCGTTGACGTTGTACCCTTTCGTCTTGGCGTAAACCGTCACGTCGGTGGCGACGCTGTCATAATCGTCCAATTTGAAGTCACCCGAGTAAACCCCAAACTTGGTAGTCTTCCGGGTATCAAAGAAGTCACCCGGCATAATATCAGTAATATCGCCAACGGCACTCGGCATGAAGTCCGCGGCCTCGCTATGGACACCACCCATACCGTGGTGGAATAGGTAATGAAGCATTTGAAAGAAATCCTCATGATCGCCGTTGTCAGTCGGTGGCTGTGGAGGCTTCGTCGGCAAGATGACCCCTTCAGACGACTTGTGGTCATCGGCAGCTGTCTGCCAGAGGACGATGGAGAGGAGGGGGGAATAGAGCATTTATCGAACCGCTACCTGAAATTCTAATCCCACTACGAACCGCGTCAACCACCGATTGCCTAAGAGAGCTTTAAATCTGCATCTTTTCAAAACCAAAAACAGCTGCGTTCACTAATCGTTTCAGATATTTTCGGTATCGGACGCCCGCGCAGTTTCAATCTGGATATTTTTATGCGGTGTGACATTCTCTGGAGCAGCTTTCCTCATGGCGCAGGGGACGCACCATACATGATCCCCTCCTGCGTACAAGCTTACTGCAGAGATGAGACTGTGGTATCGGATCATTCCCCAAGGTCGAATCGTCGAGGTTACGCCGGTTTCTTTTGATATGGTACAGCTACTT
>NW_003214849.1:0-2452 GCF_000006405.1 Perkinsus marinus ATCC 50983
ATGGAAAACACTAATTATAGAAGTTTTTATAGGAATTCGGGAAGAAGTTTACAGAAAATTAGGTAGCATTTCGCGAAATTTCCTCGAAATTTTTCGTTCATCATACGATGTGTAGATTTTTTCCGCACTGTTATGGTGGAGTTTCAGCCGAGGTGTGAAAAACATATTGTGACAAGGCGTATGTGAGCAGTGGGTAACGCGTTAAACAAGTGTAGTTTTTTTCACACGTGATATATAGAACGCGGAAGTATGTGTACTTCACTTCATATCGCGTTTTTTCGTGGGGTGTTACGTCACTTCGCGTAAAACGGGCGAAATTTCCATCGAATTTGTATATTTTCTTCAGAGAGTTTTTTGTACATTACGGTCCCGGCTGCGATGTGAAGTGATTGAATCTGAAGAAAACAACAAAGTGCTCGGCATACACAGAGTGTTGAACGAGTGTTTGATTGCAAGGTAGTGGGGGTAATTTTGTGGCGCGTGACGGAATTTTCCCTCTTCAGAACAGTGTAGGGGAAAATATGCACGACTACGTGTCGGTGACAAAAAAGGGAAATTTTGGGAAATCAAAGTTTGTTTTTGAACATTCCTGCCTTGTCTACAGACTTGTATAAATAATGAGGAAAATTCAGAACTCAAATGAGGAAAGCGATCATATATTCCTCCAACACTGGAGTTTCACAACCCGTTTTACGTGAAGTGGCGTAATACTCTGTGAAAAACCCGATATGCAGTAGTCGTAGAATATGTCTTTTCATATCACTAGGGTGGTGAAACTGCACTGTTTTAGAGGATGCCTGAGTGCTTTCCACAAGTTTGATTTCTACGTCGATGGGCAGCTGATGACGCAGTACCAAGCTGATGGCTTGATCATTGCCACTCCGAGTGGATCGAGCGCTTATAGTATGGCTGCAGGAGGAAGTTTGGTAATATCGGGAAAAAATAATATTTTTTTTGCGGAAAAAAGGGGGAAAATCGTAAAAATTGAGCGCGATCGACATTACGAAATTATGATGAATATTGTAGCCCAAATGAACAGTTCGTGTCAACTGTGTGATGGTGATGTGATGGGAGTATGTCGAGGAGTGGTAGGATGAGTAGTAGTGGGGTCATTGAGATGTTGATTATCATTAAGTTGATGCCATTCATCTCCGTGGAGTTGCTTTCGGTGTGAACGAAAGAGTATGTATGCATATGTAGATTTTCGAGATGGCTAAGTTCTTCAATTTGAGACTAGTACGACTATAGACTACGTAACGCTTCTAAAACGTTGGTGTCAATCGACTCATATTGTTATCATGTTGATATTACTCAAAGTTGACTTTCGAACTCCCAAAAAATTGACGGTTAAGTTGAAAACACTATTTTCCATAACGGTTAGTATTACTACCTTGAGAAAGAGTTCTAAAATTGCTGATTATTAAACCGTAGTCGAAGAGTAGATAACTAGAATGGTTTGGTTGATCACACTGTAGGTGGCTCCTAATGTACCTTGTATTCTGGTGACACCGATAGCGCCACATGGGCTGTCACAGCGTCCTCTGATTCTGCCAGCGGGGGCGACAATAGAAGTAATAAAGTCGCATGTGTGAATTGAACCGGGGACCTTTTGGTGTTGAGCAGGTTGGCATACCCACTGACTCACGAACGCTGCCTATAGCTAGTTTCGATGGTGCTACTAACATCGTACTTGATAGGGGCAGTAGAGTGAGAATTACCACAAGTAAGTGATGGGAGAATTTAGTGACAGTTCTGGGAGGGCTTCACACATGGAATAATCATTTTCTTCACAGTGATGTTTTTCCCAGAAAATTTAACGTCACTTCTAAGGAAGTGAACTGTGTCGGAAAGTGTAACTACTAATACAAAAATAATACTTATAAGAGTATTCAACTGGATCTGGCCATTGCCACTAGCATACATGAACAATAATATCGATCGGCCAGTATATAAAAAAACCTTGGTGAAAAACATCGAAACATTTCAAATTTCACTTGACAAAAAACGCATGTGAGCAGTGAATAACGCGGTGTAACGTGTAATTTGCCAAGTGTTTTCAATTCATTTTATTTCGCGTAAAACGGGTGAAATTTCAATATCATCGCTCGCCCGTGATATCACGACTATACAGCGAGAAATGCATTTATGTCAGGTATGTCACCCGTCCCGTTTGTTTCCACTACCCAGCATCTCGACGATTGGTTCCACAGTCTGAGAAGTAAATTACATTGGGCACGAGAGCTCCGATAGTGAGTACGTTAGACTGTCCGACGGGCTTCCGAAAGGTCCCGAGGTCTATTCCTGGTTGTGTCAATTTAGTGATGTAACAATTTACCATTCATCCAGATGGTCGCGTTGTTGGGTTAGTGTTGGTCAATGGAAAGGTCTGGGGTTCGATTCTACCCCTGGGTATTTTTAATATGAAGCTGCCTAATTCGACTGATAAAGCGAT
>NW_003214849.1:2552-5528 GCF_000006405.1 Perkinsus marinus ATCC 50983
ATTCAGAATAGGTCCGTTTTTAGGCACTGGGTTCAACAGGGCGACAATGAAACATCTGATATCGATATTCAACTCACTTGCCAGAGGGAAGAAGACTCTCGACTACTCCGATTTTGAAAACGGTTTCGCCCTTGTTAACTACTTCATCAATTATGAGGAGTATTCAAGTAATATATACGTTTATACTAGTCGTAGAAATATTAAAGGAATTTTTGATAGTTGTTATATGAAAAACAACACTAGTGAAAAATATATATCACGAGTCGTGATTCACGACTACTGCATATCACCGCGAATGTTTGGGGTTTTTACCGACTTGATGCGAAACGGGTCGTGAAACTCCATTGGTGGTATCTATGTAGGTTTGTATGAAGCCTCTGGTGGTCATCCCCCAAAGAGAGTTCCCTTATCTAAGGACACTTACCTAAGTGCATTTACAGCATTTGATAGGGATAGGTACTAGTACTAATAGTAGTAGTAGTAGTAGTAGTAGTAGTAGTAGTAGTAGTAGTAGTAGTAGTAGTAGTAGTAGTAGTAGTAGTAGTAGGAAGTGTGATACGCGCAGTATTCGAGAGTATGTACGTGGTCAACTAAATGTGTTGAAAATTCCGAGGAAATTCAGGAGAATTCTTTCTGGTTTCTGTACACTCTTACCCGAATTCGTCTGTAAACTTTCATAGTAAATGAGAAAACTCCCGAGCTGAGCTGAGGAGAGCAAACATATACTCCACCGTAGCATCCAACGACACTGTAATACGGCAAAACAATGGGAGTTGAGACAATTGTTGTTATGTGTTGGTCATTGCTGCCTATTATATCGGTAGTAATTATTGTAATTTTAGGGCTTTTCAGGAGGATTAGCTCTTTTTGCACACTGTGTAGTAGTAGCCGTTGAAATGATGTATATTTCGATCGCCATTGGGTTCTCTTGCGGTGATTATTTTTTGTTGTTATTTAGTTGTATTAGTTTATTAGTAGTAGTATAATACAGTGCGAATCAAACAGTTATGTAGATTTTTTCGAGATGGTTAAGTTCTTCAATTTGAGACTAGTACGACTATAGACTACGTAACGCTTCTAAAACGTTGGTGTCAATCGATTCACATTGTTATCATGTTGATATTACTCAAAGTTGACTTTCGAACTCCCAAAAACTGAAGGCTAAGTTGAAAACACTATTTTCCATAACGGTTAGTATTACTACCTTGAGAAAGAGTTCTAAAATTGCTGATTATTAAACCGTAGTCGAAGAGTAGATAACTAGAATGGTTTGGTTGATCACACTGTATGAGTTTATGAGTGAACTTTTAACTGTTCAGGTCTGGAAATATCGACATTGTTGAATTCATACAAGGCATTGCATGGCTGACTCGATCGCAAGCTAATCTGAATACCCTAGATGCTGCTGGTGATGGCGTACCGCAACTACCTAAGAGCCACTTGGTTCGCGATGGGAGGAATGTCAACCTGGCGTGGTAGTAATTACGGAGGAGATTTCCTTATAGTTAACGTGAAGTGGTGAAATACTCGTTGTTAACGTATTTGTGTCCACAAACACCGATAACGCGAATGTTAAACGTGGAGTATATTTTTCATTAGTGTTTTTCATATCACTAGGGTGGTGAAACTCCAATATTACTGTTGATTTGATAGCGTGAGGTTTGGGAGCTCATGAAAGCTAACTACTTGGGGAATACCCTGTCGTCGTTTATGGGAGTTTTACATTATCTTTTTGAGGATATTTACGAAGTGTGTATATATAGTTTTCATGTTGGGAAAATTTACACGTGGTCAACTATGCGTGTTGGTTAAAGTGAGGAAATATTGGTTTTCATATATTTTTTTCCTGAGTTTTGTGTTTATTTTTATGTAATTGAGAAACTGGTATGCAAACATTTTTCCTAACAGTAATCATCCAGGAACCTATAGTGTCACTGGGGGAAACTAATTTTGAATTTTCCGCGTGTTTAGGAAAACATTCTCCAACAAGTTTCCCATGTAAATGTCATCACATTATGAACATTATTTTTCTCTCCTAGGAAACGTAATTTTCAAAGCCGCTGATACTATCATTGTTTTCTATGAATTCTTGTTGAGACTTTTGTATTTTGTAATGTCGTTGTATTAACCTCTGATATGAATAGGTGGCGACTGTGTTTTAGGAGTTCGCGACCACAGGTTGTATTGGTGACGAAGAAATGGGGGAGTAATCGTGCGAAGGAGGCGCTGTTGGAGGTTGGAAGATGGCTGAAAACTGCCTACAACTTGCGAGTTTTGATGGACCCTAATGATCCGGATGGTAGTATGGGATTTGGGATCGATGTATGATGAGTCGTGATGAGAATTTATTTTTTTTCTCGAATGGTGAGCAGTGGAATTTAATGGTAATCGAGAAAATATATGAAATTATCTAGTGCAAGAACGGTGAAAATTGGGGGAAATTTGGTCGAAATCAAGAAAATATATAGACTATTCTGTGGGAAAATGGAAGAAGTTGAGCGAAAAATAGTGGGAATAATGAACATATGGGTAAAGTGGTAGATGATATGAGATTATGTAGTGGAAAAATAATGGTGAACAGGTCTAAGAAATAAGAGAATATATTGTGCGAAAAGGTATAAAATTAGCGAACATGTGGGAATACTTAACGGAATATCAAAGACTAATATAGATATAATATAGATATGAAAGACTATAATATTCGGTGTGAAAAAGTGAAAAATGAGGACAGTCATGATAATGGAGTTTCACCATCCCAGTGATATGAAAAACACTAGTGAAAAGCATATTTCACGACTACTGCATATCACCGCGAATATCGCGTTTTTCACCGAGTTTTACGCCACTTCACGTAAAACGGGTCGTGAAACTCCAATATGTAGTAGAAAATTGTGAAAAGAAGGAAAATTGGAGAATATTTTGTGTTAAAAATGTGAAATAAAAGGGAAATTATGGGGAAAAATAATGGGAAATGAA
>NW_003214849.1:5628-17649 GCF_000006405.1 Perkinsus marinus ATCC 50983
ACATATACGTCCTATAATTTACATGGAGTAATACGCCACTTCACGTTGAACGGGTCATCGTGAAACTCCAATGTATTTGTATATACTACAGTACAGTATTTTCAAACGTGTACGTATATATGCGTGCTAGGCGACCTGTAACTACGCTCCGCTCGCTCCTGTGGCCAAAAGCTATTTCGTTAAGTTTAGCGATACTATTGAAGTTTCGAGTAATTTATAAATTTAGTCGGTAAAAAGTTGAAAATTCGGGAAATTTTCCGAAAAAAAGTGGGAAAGTTATTGAAAAAACAGGGGGAAATATTAAATTGCCCTGAAAATACTCCAGTGTCTGTCGCTTCGTACAGTGCGAACGGAAGAATATGTATGCATATGTAGATTTCCGAGATGGCTAAGTTCTTCAATTTGAGACTAGTACGACTATAGACTACGTAACGCTTCTAAAACGTTGGTGTCAATCGATTCATATTGTTATCATGTTGATATTACTCAAAGTTGACTTTCGAAAATTGAAGGCTAAGTTGAAAACATTATTTTCCGTAACGGTTTGGTTGATCACACTGTAGGCTCTGGGTGTGAGTCGATTAGAAGATGCGGTCCTCTACAGAGATGCTGATTTTATAGCGATTAACAAACCATGGGGTTTATCGGTCACGGATGGTCCGAAGATTAAATATAGGTGAGACTCACATTATTCACGGGCTACTACAATGTTTGCAGTGTATTGTCGTTGCACCACTAGGCTGAGTTTCGGGATTTGCGTTGGCTTCCCTTAGTAATTTCCTCACTAGTTTACACACGAGTTCGAAATCTCCTCAGAATTTTCTATCTTGTCACAAAAAACTCCTGAGTTCAGCTGCTGAGGAAAGAAAACATATATTCCTACTTCAACATATAGTGTTGAAGTAGTATTGAAGTAGTGTTGAAGTAGTGTAGTAGAAAAGTGTTGAACACTATTATTCTCAGTCTCCAACGTCACCTGCGTGCATTCACATCTTCCTCTAGTTCGGAAGTGCCAATACTCATTCACCGACTGGACACTGCTACGGCTGGCGTACAGCTCTTAGCACGACATAAATCAGCGGCTACTATGGCGCGGGATCGTATCGGGGCTAGGTGAGTGGGACTGGTGTGACACTTCAGAACCCATCAGGAATAATATCAGGGGGTGGGTAAGAGAAACTGTTATTATCGACGAGGCTACAGCTAATTGTGTGAGCTAAGCAATAATGGGGACAAATAGATAAGGAACAATACTTGTGTTATAAGAATGGCACATCACAACTGGGCAGGCTCTCATTGAAGTTTTAAATATAAATCCATATTATCAGTGGGGATATGATCACACAACTCATGCGGTGTGTACCAATTATGTGTTATTGCGTGGAACATCGTGGAACGCTCCGCTCCGCTGTCCTCGAGATGAGACGATTCCAGCGTGGATTTAAGAATGCCTTCCTCACATGTTGAGTCCAATGACTAGTAATTCTACCGATTAGCATACCACGATACTTGTCAGATCATTCTGGAATCGTATTTACTGGGTGTTGGTATGGGGTCGAGTGCAGCTCGGTCCACGGCAATTCAGTGGGACTATAAATATACCTCTGATTCACAGGTGAGAAATGTTGGTACGACAGTGAGCTACCTCTGGCAGCCAGGGTTGAAATATGTGTGTGTGTGTGAGTTTAAAGTCCAACGCCGACAACACGGCCTAGTTAGACTCGCATCGATGGACATTGGTTCAAGGGATCAGTTTTAGCCTTTTAAATTGTCTACTTATATCATACCAATGAGTTTTGACCACAGGGCGAGATAAGCTCTGCCAATGTACTTCCTTTCCTCTGAAATATATGGTCGCTTTCCTTAGCTGAATTAGGGAGTGTGTTCAATAAGTATAGAAGTTCATATACGAATTAGGGTAGAAATGTACAGATACCAATAATAATCTCCCAAAATTTCCGCAGAACTTTTATATTGTCACTACTACATGTGGTTAACCATGCGCATATTCCACCCTTCCCCCTCCACACTGGTGTCTGCATCATCAGGGGTCATCATGTGAAACCAGCATCTTTCCACACGGCTGAGCTTTCTGCTATAACGAAGTGGGAAATCCTCAAGTTTTCTCCTTTCGCTGGAGGAATAACCTTGGTGAAATTGGAGCCGTAAGTAATCAGTAACCACGGGTTCAGTATTGAATGGGAATAGGTATACGGGCAGGCGAGATCAGTTGCAGGCACACTGTGCATTCGGACTGAGAACGCCCATTGTGGGTGATGACGTGTGAGCTAATATTCTCATAGCAACTTTTATTAATGCGTGTAGATACTCAAAAGAAGCGATTCGGTGGAACGATGCATATCCCGAAAAACACATGTTGCAACGCAAAGAAATGTTCGGCGAGGAGCTTATATGCAAACGCATGGTGAGTGGAAGTTCAACTTCCCGAAGTTGTGATATACAATAAGAACGTTAAGTCCTCTTTGAAATTAGTTTGGACATCAGCTGTAGTTACTATAACTCAAGTGTTGGAGTAGGAACATATGTTCGCTTTCCTCAGCTGGGCTCAGGAATTTCCAAAGCTAATTATGAAAATTCGGAAGAGGTATACCAAGAATTTCTCAAGGTTGCCTCGAAATTCCCATACTGTCACCAACACATGTAGTTGGCCATAGTATGAGGCTCATAGTGCTCTAACTAGATGAGTCGACGCTGAGTATGGTTGTTGAATTGTACACTTGTCACTGAAAGGCCGTTCCTTCCCTATATCTTTCAGGTGTGTTCTAGACAGATTTCCATGCATTCTTTCGGTGGGGATCAAATAGACATTATAGCACCAGTGCCGCCACATATGCAGCAGATGTTCAACAAACTAGGATGGTAACTTTTTTGTATGAGAATGTTCCCGACTTTGCCTTGCGTGCGATGAGCGTTGGTTTATTCATTTACAAGACTTTCCTTGCAGAAAAAAGCCTCCTAGTATGATAATGTTCCTGACTTTGTCTGTTGGTTTATGTCTAACTATATTGTTAATTGTTCTGTTCACTATAACTCACCAACCTTGATCCAGTGTTGGAGGAATATATGCGCGCTTCCCTCAGCTGAGCTCAGGAGTTTCCACACTAACCATAAGAGTTAATATACGAATTGGGGTAGGAGCGTACAGAAACTAATAAGAACCTCCAAAAAATTCCTCAGAATCCTTCATTGTTACCAACACATGGTTGTTGATCATGTATATGTTTCTCTACACAGCCGTGAACGATTATTGTTCACTTAATCGTTGGTTTATATTATACAGCGAATGTAATTTGTAGGTTATCAGGTACATTGAAGACTCGCAAACGGCTCGACCAAATGACTTATGGGATGCCATTGAGCTTCCAGATGAGGGACAAGGAGCTTCTTCAGCCGACTTAAGGTTGGTTACGGTTATCATTCTTTGCATATCGATAATTCAGGCCTACTTACGATGCGGAAGAGCCTTTAGTGTTGTCATCGACATTTGCCGAGAGGGAGAGACAGTCTCACAAGTCAACTGAGCTCAACTTTGCACGGCGGTATAATAAGCGAGTTACGGAGCGGCAAATGGAAAGGACTCAAGAGACTCGAATTGAGAGCGTATATGATGAGAGATGAGAGCATGTGTTTCTGAGAGATGCACTCCGTGGTGTTGCGTTGTTCGGGAGGAAGGGTAATTAAACCATGCTGTCGTGATATAATTTATATGTTAGGAATCAAAATACGAGTAGTCAACACGTAGGGTAAACTCACTACTTGCCATCTGATGGCAGCCATCATGACCGTCACATTCGTAGTGAAACCTGAAGACGCGCTCGACGTGACCCGCAAGGATAGTCCGCACGTCTTCCGAAGATGTGATATACTCAAAAAACTCAGAAAATCATACGAAATCCATTGGGGAAAATCATTTCGAAATCTATGGTTTTCGAAAAACCATAGATTAGTAAGTATTTAGCTCACGTGAAACAACACCCTGAAATACATTGCCAATAATACAAAAAGCAATGACTATCAGAATGGGCCAGCCACGGATGCGATAAACATTGCAGATGATAATAGCATAAATAATCATAAACAACACAGACATCACCTGTACAGCATATTTGTTGCTTGGGGAGAGCCAACGCGAACACAGTAACCAAATAACCATTGCAGCAAGTATCCACCACAATCGCTTGGTAGTACCAAGCGATTGTTGGTACCATGAGTTCCAGCGTTGGCACTAAGTACGGATGTGTCAAGTCGGATCGTCCTAAATCCAACATGATCGACGAAGCTCGAAAACTCCGCATCATCAACGCCATTTGCCGCGCCCAAATTACGATCGTAGACGCAGTCCTCAACTTCCACAATACCATCGCCTAAAAAGCAATGGCCAACGGCTCCGAACCTTTCAAAGAGCGAAAGACATCATTCAAACGTAGAGGATCCAAATTCGGGAATGATAGGCTCAAAGCCAATAACCACATCGCCTTGAATAAAACAGAGCATACCTTCAGATGAGTCCTACAATTACGCAAAAGTGAATTGAGAAGTTCCACATTTACATATCCACTCTCATTCTTGGCGAATACGGACGATTGGTCCCGAGACCAACGTCCTTCAACACCGCGTGTGTCAGCGCCATAAAAGACAGCATAGCGAACAGAAAAGAAACGTAAAGAGACATTAGATGGACATTAGGTAAGTGGTTTATGGTTTTCGAAATCTCATTTCGAAAACAATAATATTGTTGCAATATGAAATCCAACCATACGTGATTTCAAGCAAAGCTTATCGACATACTCAGAAAACTGAACGGAGCTTTGATCAGCATGCATGGTTAGAACGCATGCCATTCCTGTCTGAGTTTAGTAATCTCAGTGGCATCCGAATAGCAACAAATGAGACTTTGGCCGAGAAATCCACCTCAGCTTCATCCCGATGGAGCATCCCAGACGCTCCTCCAGATTGAGCGGCATACGAGTCCAAGCGAGCATGAACACTGACAGCCAACGAGTACATTACCATCATGTGCGACACTGCATAGCAAGTCATCGCTAAAAGCAGGATCCTACTCTTACCTCTCCCGTTCTCGTATTTCCCGGCAGCACGAATGACTGGCTCACCGCTCCCGACGTGAGCTAGCAGGTCCGGCCATTCCATGGCTTCAAAGGACATCCTACGACGCAGATTCATTTCCGAGCAATCTCCATCCTCACAACATCTACGCGACGTACCCTTACGGCTTACAAAACGATGTATTCTTCATTTCTTCGGGAGCTGCGCGCAATGCGATTATCATTTCTTCCAGTGCTTCCCAATGTGCTTCTCTAGATTGCTGAGATATGCAGCTTTTCTGTGGGTTTCTGGAGGGGTGCCGAATTAGTCCCTTCCTCGCTATACACCCCTGGATAAGCCATCTCGTAATTGTCCAGCCTGGGGATATAATTCGTGATTCATGCAGTGCCTATCATGATACCTCCTCTGTCGTTCAGTACTCCAGGAGTACTGACCGTATGTTACGACGTAACAAACCTGGACCTCCCAGACGACTCAT
The DNA here is from genome assembly GCF_000006405.1 of Perkinsus marinus ATCC 50983. NCBI lineage: Eukaryota > Perkinsozoa > Perkinsida > Perkinsidae > Perkinsus > Perkinsus marinus. Next base: position 11,192 of record NW_003214849.1, read on the forward strand.
ATTAACAATACTAGCTCTACGATACTGATATATCCTACTAGGTTATGAGTTGTTACTTCGGGTCTACATTATGCAGACTACATGATACTCATTGTTAATAGTTTATACTAAGCAATTAATGCTATGAATTCTTCGACCACTCATCTCGCTGTGTGCTGCAAATTTCGTTTACTTTCAATGCTTTCCCGTAGGTTATAGCACGCTCCCGACTGCTTAGTGCCTGCTATGCTGCATTCGAAGCTGAGGTTTGAGAGGGTAGACAACCTTAGATATGTCCAAGCTTATCGCGAGTCATTCGGCGACCACGGGAAGGTCGAGATCCGTAACATGCTCAGTAGGTCAATATTAATCCAGTAACTCAATGAGTGGTCTATAATAACCAATGACGAGGGTGAAGAGGATTCACGTTCTGTAAGACAACATATTGATTCTGGTGGATGCTATGCCGATGTTACCGACTTGACCGCGGAGGAGATTTACCTAGAGGACAGCTGTGTGGGCAACTTTTTCGGTGATGAAAAGCTACCCAGGTTCATGGGGATTCCCCATTGGGGAATGCTGGCAGCATTATGCTGCCTTCGAGGAGCAGTTGCAGAAGAGGGTGGAACTCGAGCTTAAGCGATATCTCACCCTGTGTTGTCATGACGTATGATGGATTTTGAGAGAAAGCTAAGAGTACATTCCCGCTGTCATCAGAAGCAGCTATCTGTGCGCAATTCTTTACTCTCGCTACTAGCTCGTGCGAGAGCATTTCAGTCGTGCACGAGATCAGCTTGGTATGCGTAAAACAGAGCTGAAGCCAAATACTCTTGAATCAGTGTTGATAATTCAAACCACCAATGCTTTCGAGAAGAGCTCCGTGAGGAGGTGACCAGGATGATCCTGGCAGGATCTGATTATCAGATCACAATAATGGACTCTGCATCTACAGTTCGAAGACTGAGATGAGCAGTCTCTCTGCGATTAATTTATCCATCGGACGAGTTCGACTTCTGTTAGACCAGAACTACTACCAAGTTAATAAGATCGTCCCTCGGAAACTCGGAATCCTAGTGCCTGCGTTGAAACCCCTTCAACTTGAATCTTTCCATCTCTGAGAGATGATATCTCGTGCAGAGATTGTATCAGCAAAGAAACGACTATCCTTGATAACAAATCAGCTTATTCAAATTAGTTGATAACCAATTACGTGGGTAGAAAGAGCGCGCTTTATGAGAAGTTCTCGGAGAATTTTTCCGAGCGAGTCTCGGCGAATCTCGCCGCTCGTCTGAGAGAAATATAGGAGACCGCGCTCGCTCGTCGGTCGGTCGCTCAGCGAGCGAGCGCCGAGCCGCATCGAGGCTCGTCTCACACGCAGATGCCCGTGCCCAAGTTGAGCACGCACTAACCTGTGAAAATGTAACACAATAGGATCTCTAAGAGAACCCAACTCGACAGAAATAGTCAAGAAGGATCGAGTCGACTCGACTCAGTCGAGTAACCCACGGAAAAGCCACATTGAGCTGTGACTTCGAGTGGAGCGAAGGGATGAAGAATCGGCAAGGTGGAGAGCGTGAGGTGCCGCAAGGTACCCTTCCCAGCGTCCGTAGCTACTTGACGTTAAGGTTCGAAGGACCAAAAGGGTCTAATTTAGACCTTTTAGACCGTCTTAAGTGCCCTTATGAGATCATTTCACGTGAGGAGCGGAATCGGTTTATTCCAAGCAATAGCTGTTATCCTAAGCATATGTTATCGAGCTAAGCATACCTTGCAGTTACAAGCACCTTCTTGTGTTTGGAAAAGCAAGTTTAAGCTGCTTCAGTTTACCCGATTTACCGTTAATCATTGATTAACGGTAAATCATGATTAATAATCAATCTCAAAATACCAAACACAGTCCTGTAACAGGACTCCTGTTATGATCAAAAATGTTCTCAGAAACGTTACGGCAGCGTCCAGCCGATATCTGAACTCAGTACATGTACATGTTGCGCATGTTCCACTGTGCAAATAAAAAAATAGTATCTCGCTTGTCCTTAAGGCCATCTTCTTCCCTGATGTACCCCGTTATGTCACCATACTTCGGGCGATCTTAATTTGAGTAATATCAGGGATGAGAGCTCAATTATTGAGCCTCAATAACGTCTGCCAGAGGTCCTCTGGACTTCAACATTGCCACATACTAACCTTCACTCCCAGGTGAACTTGAACTTCGTTCTCCACTTTGCCACTCAGCATTCTTTAACGAGGCTCCATCGAAAAGCAATTGCGACATGCTTCTGTCTGTCAGACAGTGTCTGACTGTCATTGTATTGTACTGGTACTGCCATCAGAATCGCTCGACTCTTCATCGCATTCTTACCAGCTGATACTGTCAGCGTCGTTTGAAAGCCCTGTCAAAACCATAGTCGTACCAAGAGTGTGATAAATTCACCCTCCACACAATTTTACTCCCGAAAAGAGATTCGCCACACACCTGACTCTCGTCGCTGCTGCTATTCACGGTGATCGTATAAGCATCTGCAGAACGTTCTCTTCCTGCGACGAGAAGAAGACTTATGATCTGATCTGCTTCAAAATAGGTATTCACGTCTAGTTCTCGGTTCGGCATCAGAGTCAATTCCATCGCTCAGCGATGATCGCTGTCGCCCGCAGAGAGTTCTTCATCGGCAACTCCACGTCCCATTGAGGGGGGCTATAAAACAGAGGCTATCTCAGTGAGATAATCTCACTACTGCCACGGATATCTGTACCACTTGCGTGAGGAGCAGAAACGGCCGAGTGATAGCGCCCTGAGGCGCCAACTCTCCTCCTTCAGATCGTCGTAGTGGGCCACTGCTAGTGGCATCTCCACGCCCGGCACGACGGACCCGCGTGCAACCCAACATCGCTTTCTCTACTTGGACTCGTATTCATATCGAAGTAATAGTGACGGGATACACCGAAGACTAAGATCCAAATAAAACCCCTGAAGTACGTAGGACTCTCGAAACGTAACGAGCTGCGAGAATACGGACTCCTCGAATATCGGACGCGTCACAGACATATCTTGTAATCACATAAGTGACTATTTCTAAATAAATCTGATAATGACTCATTTTCAAATGTTATGACTCATAAAATTTAATAATGACTCCTAACTTATGACTAAACAAAAGAGAAAAGTAGACAGGATCAATCATGAACCCTCGTCTGAATAAGCGACAACTGAAGCAGCGCCTACGGACTCAAGATATCTTAGTTAACATGAGCTATGCTCCAGTGTGAACCGCAACCGTCAAGAACCATTCTACCATTATACGGGTATGCATTCCAGCGACAATGATCACCCACACCGATAGCTTCCGCTAGTTTATTCAGACATTCTGTGGTGGGATCTCCCGTCGGAGCAATAAGATCAACTTGGCTAAGTAGATCGACATTGTTCTCACTTCCATTAGTCTTGCCGAACACTTTCGATAAGCCGTAGATGAAGTGGCAGTTGACGCACTCGCCCCGATTACTCCCCCTGACCAACTCAACGTCGGCCGTAATTTGCATTTCAGACGAGCTCTTCACAGTTATAATGCAAAAGAAGCGATTGTCACTATCCCATCCAGCGTACTTGCCAAGGGCAGCCACCTCCGCTAGTTGGGGCTTAATAAGGAGGCCAATAATCAGCACCACTTGAAATAAATTGCAGGGTATCATTCTCATATGACTAAGTTGGTAGACTTGGGGTAGACAACTCCCGGAGATATGGGAATGGTTGAACTCGAGCGAAGTTTATGACAGAACTGTAAGGAAAGAATTACACCACGCCGCAAAGCTTTTTTCTTACCATACAAGACGTCACAAATTCATTGTTACTCCTATTGATGAGGCAGAGCGCTTCGCACAAGTTTTGTGCGCAAATGCTAGAAGAAACACAGGAACTTCTTCTGCTCATTCCATCATGCGTCCGCTCTTTGATAGGATTAACGAGGGTTTAACACACGACTCGAACTTGAGCCAAGATGGCTACGGAATTCTCGACACTTAGCAAGAACAGATTGCACCGAACCCGCATGTTCGGTTGAACCAAACTTCGGTTCTAGGTTGAGCATCCGTACGCATGCACAAGCCAGTGGTGATACCTGTTTCGCACAGGCTGTGCAAAATCTACCATACTATAAGCTTGAAGGTTATAAGCTTGAAACGATAATACTCGGTGAAAAGGAGCAAATCTCATAACACCGATCTATGTCGACAGGCCCAGAAATCAAGAGTCTCGATCTTACCGAACTCATCATCCCATTCAACGTCAACCGGACCCGAGGCACGCATATCACGCACTGTACCCTTGAACCATCGCCGCACAGGTCGTCGTCGTTTGAGGAGGAACTATATCATACAGGACTCTAAATCTCATATCAATCAAACTCATCATAGAGTTTGACTAGGGTTCAGACTTATCATAGATAATCGGATCAGACGATGATGAGTCAGTCCCATCAGGCTCTCCTTAGCGCCCGGGGGATAACGATGGAGAAAAAGAACCAGAGATATCAGGCCGGCGCCACGTAACGTCTGATAGACATACAGACTCCGGGGAATCATCGTCCTCAAACTGAATCCAAACACGACCAGGACCAGAGGGATCATAGGTAATAGCTCCACGATGCCAGGAAGACTGCACGATACATACTTGTTCTGCTGCAGGATGAGAGCCGAACAATCGAACCTATACTCCTGTCACCCGTCGGATTGTAGTCCGAAGGGGTTCAGATTCTGAACTTCAGAAGGTGGTGCATCGCAGATTATCGCGGCTTGTGTTACAGAATGAGCTAGTAACTTGAAAATTCGCAATCTCCCGACGCTATCTTCGATTCTACTGATCGGAGCTCGGGAAGCTGATATAGCTAATTCGATACACCGTATAGTGAGCCTAGGCCGTCTTTGAGTTCACGAGCCCTTGGTTCATCAGCAGATCTTCAATCGCGTGGGGAATCAACCCTATAGTTTGTTAACTGCCCAGTATTTGGAGTATCAATTGCATTATGCTACGTGCTAATTTCACACAAATGCAGTGTAAGGGGAAAGTATGCACATGGTCAACCACATGTGTTAGTGACAAAATGGAAATTTCGTGCGAACGTCGTGTTGATTTGTTCAGCGGTGCCGGGATGTTGATTCCGTTTGGGTGTCCTTTACATTCAATTTGACCTTACATTCTTTGCACGTTCCACTATATAGTTCATAAAATATAGATGTATACTTGTATTGTATCAGAATCGCTACGGATATGATATTGCAGACATGGAAAGTCTCGCCAGAGGCTAGGGTCAACTCCAGAGAAAGTGATTCGACGGGCGAGCGAGCTCGGTCGCTCGTAGGTGCTTCAGTACTCTGAGGATTCTGAAGGAAAGTTATTGGTAACTGACAGTTTTTTAGTAGACTGGGCGACGGGACAGCCCCGTGTGAGATGTGAGTCGTTGATACGACACCACTTAGTCGGGCATGTGTCCCGTGACCGAAGCTTCAGGGGGGAGCTCTGCAAGTCTTCGGTCCTCTCCACGCCACTTAGTCGACTAACTCTACCAGAACTCCCCTGGTTGAGTGTGAATAGTTAGCATAACTAGAGGATCACTGGAGCCAGAGTTGACCAAAGTTCAGCAATTATAGACATTGACCTCACATTCCTTCCACAGTGTGGAATCCACACTCCAATTCTTTATGGTTCACCGAATCTAGGTGTATACTTGTATTGTATCAGAATCGCCATGAACAAGATATTGGACACACCGAAGTTCAGCAAGTATTAACATTGACGGTTAAATTCCGTCCACGCTCCCCAATGATGTTCGTGACGATGGTTCGATGTTCTAAAAGATGGTGTTCGATGTTCGAAAAGTTCTAGCCTAAAACTCAAAAGCTTCCGTTACGAATAGTCGCACGCAGTGCTGGCGAGAACACGAAGGACGCAGCAGAAAACCTAGATTAATAGATCAATGGTAACATAATAGTTATCAGTAGTGATACAGCTGGCTTAGCTCAATCGATCAGTGGCTTCATCAGCTGAACTGGGGCATAGCTCAGTGTAGGAGTCGGACCCAGGCAAAGGTCCCGCGGCCAAGCAGACTCCGTGAAATAGATTCACCCGCACAGGTCTTGTACTGACTCAGAACTGAACCATCTCAACACTACTGAGATGGTTCAATTCTGAGTAATACTCAGTGAGTATGTTATACTTCGAGGTACACGCTATATTTCATGACCCGATATGCTATCAAATTTGTTCGTCAAATTGCATTTGATGAGAGAAAATACGACCCCAGAATCGAAACTCACAGCTGACCCATCTGGGAAACTGCCGGCCGGAAGTACCGGCCAACAACTCAACCGTGAATTCATTTGAAAAACAATTGCGGCATAGATCCAGAATGAGGCGCGTGAGAGTCTCACGGTGAGACTCTTATTAGTGATTCGCCCATTGAGATAACGCTAGACTGGATATAATT
>NW_003214849.1:17749-36363 GCF_000006405.1 Perkinsus marinus ATCC 50983
CGAGTGCTTTGAAGGCGCTCTCAACTTCCTCGGGTGGATAATCGTCGTTGGTCCTTCGAGACATCACCTTCGAGGGATATGCAAGTCTCGATAACATTGAGCCGTGCGGGAAATTATGCACAAGGTCAACCACATATGTTGCCAACAAGTTATTGGTGACAATGTGAAAATTCTGAGAGAATTTCAAGAACTCCTTGTGGGTTTCGGGTTAGAATATTTAATATTCTTACCGAATTCGTATATGAGCACTTCAGTTCAGCTGAGGGGAATAAAGATATATTCCTCCAACACTAACCCGGTGCAAAACATCCTCACTTGCACGAACTCCTCAAAGTCGATCTCTCCATTGTCATTCTCGTCAACATCGGCTACCATAGCCTCAACTTCATAAAGTGTCACCTTCAGCCCAAGAGTTTCCATCAGTGCTCCAAGCTCCTGATGAACAACGACGGCCACTACGAATGGATCGTGGATGGGAAATTCCGAAAGAGGTCAGCTAGTCTTCTTGCGCTGAGTAGCTCCACCTTCCAAACAACCAACTCGCCCGGCCGCAAACATGAAAAGTCAGAAAGAGTTGGATGAGTAAACCGTCAAGCATTTAGCAATTTTCGAGCTCCAATTATGCGGGTGCTAGATTGACAGTCTTGATCTCAACCGGTGATTCAACACGCATTATTTTTCAAGATCGGTTTTGAAGCCTGGTTTTTGGGACATCATATGGATATACGAATACGATCAATGGGTTAACGATAGTGTTCGGAAGTGCGCTGTTGAGACTTCTTCAACCTTACGCCAGAGTTTATGCTTCCGCCTCCGTCGATATCAACCAAACTGAATACCTGGCAGGAACGGTGCTGGGGAAATATGCGTTCGTTTTTCTCCGGAGCGCCCCCACTCATTGTGACCCCCATAATGTGGAGGCCTATATACGCATTCGGGTGGAAGAGTACAGGAACCAACGAACGTTTACCGAAATTTCTTCGCAACTTCCATATTATCACCAACACATGTAGTTTACCATTTGCGTATTCCCCCACACTGGGCATGAATTCTCTCGTATTATCAGTGCTCTTACGAACTTTGCGAAGCGTAATTGCAGCGAGCGATGATCAATGCTCATTCGATAACGTGTGCATAACAGTTAATGCTCCTACTCGTCGTGCGCGATTGCATGTATTTGCATAGCTAATCATCTGTCCCCTAAATAGATCAAGATAGAGATCTTTACACTGCAAAGTTTACAGCTTCTACTGACGGTGTTATCGACTAAGCGACAGTAATACAGGTGCCGTTACCTCTCTGAATTCTTCCAAGTCCTGTAAGGAAATGTGCATCCTTTCAGCCAATTCAACTAACTCGCGGTTGTTCGAATGAATGACTTCCTGATCAGAGTCACTTGGCGGAATCGGGTTTCTGGAACTCTCGTCTGGAGTGCCGGAACGATGTCGCCTCATCGCGAGCTGATCCAGAGAGTAGCACTAAATGCTTCAAGCTGATCAGATCGGCTCGAATTCGATGAGCATGGAAACCCTCATGGGAATGATGATCCCTAACATGTGCAATGTATAGTATTGTGCTGATCTTAGAACACCGGGTTTCCTGGATATTGCTCTGAGACGAGGTTGAGTGGCGATATGAAACTCGCGAGTACAGTGCGTGCCAATCTGATATGCGAATGCAATAAATGTGCATTTTCTTGAAATTAATGATAATCGCTCTGATACTTCGCATAATCATACCGATATGTCCTCCCTGGGAGGACATATCGGAAAGGGAAAGGGAGGACCTCCCTTAGTTGTCAGGTTTTTTTCTACCCGAAGATTCATGGATTGAGTAGTCACTGCGATCGCAGTAGTCGCAAGCTGCGACTCGCAATGCACTTTTCCAACTACGATTGGAAACTACATTACAGAAATTATGGAATTAACGGAAGTCCGCATCTCGTGGGGTGATTGAGTAAGTGCAAATATGCAAGAGTTCTTCGGTGCGCCCCACTGTCCCGATCAGGGTTGGCATAGAGGTTGCGCTATTTTTCCTTCCGGAAATTTCCGGAAGGGAATTTCGAGCGATGTATGCCCGGGCAAAGCGCGTAAATCTCCGACTATTATGAAGAGTACATCTAAGATGTAACATCTTCGGCAACACCTCTTGACAAAAGGCTTTTGTGCATATGCCCGACAAATCTTGATCCACTAGCCACTCGTGGCAAGGGTATGAGAATCACATTGTATGCCACATTTTCTCTCATAATGAGAGAAAATGTGGCTTACAATGTTCTCGACTTTGACTCATGACATAAGTGCCATGATTTAATGGGTTGCGTTATAGTGAATCGTAATCGATTTTGTCTCGAAGAATACATAGAGCCTAGTACTTCATGAAGTCTCAACGATTTCGTCGCGGCAAACGACACTTTGAAGACACGGAGGAATGCTCCAGGGTAGAAGAGTACCACATGCGGACAGTGATATTCGAGAGAGTACTAACTCCGAATGTGGAGCCTTCGCAGCGTAGCTGAACACTATCTGAGAAAGCTTCGTTGGCAGAAATATATCGGAATTTTCGTCGGATTGCATCAGATCGAGTGGAAATAATTTTCTCGAAAGTGCGCTATTTTTCCACTATTTTTCCTATTTTCCAGCGGAAAATTGCCAGAAAGAGATATAATCTATTTTTCCACGTTTATGCCGATACTGGTCCCGATTCACTGATTTCTTAGCCTACAGCGAGAAATCACGATCATCGCGGCCATATGCGGATCCTGATTCGCGTGGATGATGCGAGCAATGTGATTAATGTTGTTGCCCGCATGTAGCGCAATTAGAAAACTCTCAAGTGCGCAAGATTTCTATGGACTACACCTTGTGACGAACTAGATAGTCCGCTGCATCGAATACTATGTGTGGGGAGGTTCCCAGAGGTTGTGGTTCAAGTGGATGTAAATCACACACAGTAGTCGGACGGCAGCAGATGTGTCGCAAAGGGTTAAGCCTAGAGGTAGGCAAGGAAGTACCTATGAACTGTTGAAGGCTTAAGGTAGAGCAAATACGACACGTTCGTCAATACTTCGATGTTGAATGCCGTGACTCCGACTCGAAGGAAACGCAACTAGAAGAACCAGTTACGAAAGGGGCTAGTCGAAACGCTTGATAGTCTAGAGATCTACTGTAACCAAGGAAGGCACAGTAGGCAAATCTCACGAGAATATCACGAATCACAAGTAATGAATCTTCTAATCTCTTCTAATCTTCAGATCAAAAGGAGACAACCGTTTCAGCCGTTTCAATATTGGAATGCACTAATTGCATGTAATCCGAGCGAAATCAGCAAACCACAGTTGGGCTGTTGAATAGTCGATCAAAAAAGGGGGTATCAAATTGATACTATCAATAGTACTAGCTCATCTATCAGCTTCTTACTGGCCATTGGTGGGCCTATCTCGGACGGGACGTCCGACACACCGCCTGTGTTGTTCTCCATAGACATCGGGAACACGACGCAGACCAGCGTATAAAGATACAGGTAACAGAGCAGATAACCGGTTGACGAGACTTGACGGATGACTGAGAGCAGATGTAGAGGCGATATAGGGATCAGGGGGACGGGAGCAATAGAGAGGACGAAAAGGAAGAAGAAAGAAGTGTGCTGTTGATCAAATAGTGGGAGTTATCCCACCAGACACATGAACAATGACTCGATCAACTATCCAATAATGACGATGCTTGGAACGTTTCAGAGCGAATATCTGGCGTGCGCGGACCATTAATGGGCTGAACGCACGCCACAACCTTAACTCGTCCAAGATAGACAAGTGAACAAGTTTGGTGGCGTTAGACGCAAGAATGCCAGCGTGCTACACAAGTACGACAGTGTCAAATTGACACCTTCTCAGATGTTACATTCAAGGTTGCCAGAGTGACATTCAACTTTGACAATGAACGCTCAAGTTTAACAATATATGCTCAGGTTTGACAACAAAGCTCAACTTTGACAATAATAAACGCTCAAGTCTGACAATATACACTCAAGCATGTTGTCAAACTTAGAAGTTTAATAAACTGATCGTTCGATGGTCGTGAACTTTGTGTAATTTGTCTCATTAGCTAGAGTGTCTCATAGTTGTTACTCAATGAAATGGTTCCACCATTGTCAGTGACATTAATTGTCAGACGATTTATCACCTCTGTCGAAGGTTATTGTATTTTTTTCTGGTGGCTTACCTTGCTAATGTATTCTGGTTATGATGTCCAGATCCCGGGCTCGGTCGGATCTGGAAGTTAGCGACCGCCCATTGGATCAGAAACGGTTGGCCAACCAGTGGTGATGACAGATATTTGGTTTGGTTTTGATGATCTATGGGACTCCTGTAGCGTGGTATATAAGCAATTAATAATGAGTTAGTGATAGTGTGCACGCATGAGTCCATGTTGAGCCGTAGCCGCCTTGGCTCAAGTTCGTTTTGTTCTAATCTCCACTCCCCCCTCCCTATCGCGTTCCTCAGTACTGGGAAGGTTCAACTAACATGATATCAATGATTTGGATGAGCTGGATGAGTTGGATTATAGTGAGGATATGGGAACGAGATCCTGGGCTCCTTGGGGTTACCCTCTGTTGAACGAGTTCGCGAGACCAACGATAAAGGGACTTCTCCCGAGAAGAGCATTTTGGGTTTCTCTTTGGAACCGGTCTGAAAATAACTCGTGACAATTGTCCTCCGTCAGTCAAGGGCCTTGACCCAAGGCTGCCGTTCTGTGGTGGTCGACACAATTATTGTCAATAATATATTTATGCTGTAGCGGCTACAGTGTAGCCGAAGCATTATGCTCCTTTAGCCGATCCACACTGTTTGCGCCATTGTAACCTTAGCGTTCAAAATGTTGCATCCACGTTCACCTCTCAACTTCTCTACTTGAAGTAGGAATAACTGGAAATGATTATCCTTTCCCCATTGATGTAACCTGTGCCCTCGAGCAATCAGTTATACCTTCACGCAGTTGAACGCATACATAATACGTTTTTCTGTGCCTGGATTAGCTTCGGTGGAGAGTTACCTCTGACACTTACCAGGGTGGAAGACGAGATAACGCATCTCGTTGTCCACATTCCCTCCCGACCAACTAATGGAGACTACTCTTCCCTTGGGTTCGTTGGAGAGCCCAGGGCACAAATTGCCCTTCCAGCGATCGCATAGCAGATTAACACGTCCAACTGCACATGCGTGCAGAACTCCTGCGGACCCAGGGTGTGAGCACCCTGTGAGGCTGATAGCTCAATCCTACTCCGCCAATGCCGAGCAAGACTCTCTCTTCGTCGGGTTGTACTTCCCACCATAATTTTCGGTAGTTACGTATTGTTGCCTCCCCATTACCCATCCGTAGTCCTGAGAGTTCGAGCCCTAAATGTCCTACTTTCTAGCCTCGGCGCACCGTTTCACGGTTGTTGTCTGCATCGTTGTCTCCTGATGCTATCTCTACCAATACCTAATCTACGGCAATAAATGGTGTGTTTGGCGATCTGTAACCTCTGTGCCGTATACCCTCACCTTATGTCATCATCTTTTCTGCTAGGGAAGACGACTATATCTTTCAGTCATTGTATTTGGCGTGCAAAGATGGCGCACAATTTCATACGTGCGACGTGGCCCGCACTCGTGACGCGATCGATTTCGTTGTAGCATAGAAGGAGCTTATTATAGAATATTCATTAGTCAAGTAAAGTAAGCTGACCGTTCTTATGCTTCACTCCCTAACCCTCATTGCTGCTCTGTTCATCGGTAGCTGAAGCTGATCTGTCGTTGGCTATATCAAATGACTTGTGAGTTCTCCTACTCTTTTTTACGGCATTCCGTTTCCGGTAGGTATAATAGCATGAAGAATTACAAAAGCTTAACAGTTTCGGGTGAGGGGCTCCAACACATGATGGTTATCATACTATGATAGGTGGTTCGTCATTCTATGATCGCCCCGTTGGTGCATGTACATTCAACGGAAGCGAAGTGCTTTCTGATTGCCATTGCAGCATGGAAGGCGAAATAGTTTACTTCACTTGTGTACGAATATATCTCGACATTTCTGACAGTGAAACCTTCTTCTCAGGAAATGGGAAGACTGGTGGCATTCGTCTGTATGCCAGCGTGTGGTAGAAGAATTTTGAGAGAAGCTGATGGCGTGGGAATTCTAGGAGAACATCATGGAGGAGTTTGCCCCCCGTTCTCACTTGGCCCGACTGCATGTCTATCGGGGCGTTGCTACGTCACGCCCAACCCGGTGAGTGATAGTGATGCTGATGATTTCATGAACTGAGATTCTCATCCATCTTAGGAATGTCCACATCCTATGCTACCCTTCACCTTGATGCAAAACGATACGAATATATGCATGTATAAGAAGTGGTGATCACCTCGAACATCATCCTCGGGTGTTATCATCATGAAGTGACGCCCCTTTTCACGATGTGATCTGTCAATCTATTGTTACAGTACACAATCACTCTGTCTGTTGCACGACATGGATACCTAATCAGTTATTCAGTCCTCATAGGCTTCAAATAGGGATAAACTATCTCTTTTTATACGCGAGATTGTCCCATTTGTTGAGGGAAGATAGAGACAAGTTGTGTCTGTGCTACATCTGATCTACGATTCTGATATGTGAAGCATCCTCCAGCGTCTCGCTTTGAGCCGTCAATAAACAGTGGGAAGCACGGAACAAAGTGAATCGCTGACCTCCTCTCCCGAATAGCCTGTGGCCCGTACGCCACGATCGGGAAAGGATCAGACGTTAGCTCTGACCAACCCCCAAACTCGCGGCCCGTACGCCGTAGATTGGGTGAGGGTCAGGCTTCTTAGCCGGCCCGACCAAGGCTGGGCCGCCATCTTCGACCAAGCCAACTCGGTTTGCGTCGACGATAACATACGAGGTGATTTCATCGGTGAGCTACCTATCCAGACCCTAGGGCGGGAGGTGGGAAAAGAAATCTGTGGACCGAACGTTCCCATTTTCCAACGAGGCTTCGAACAAAATCGATCACGCTACGTGATGAGCGAGCGCCCTGACCGGGCGTACCCGGCTCAAATCCATTTGGAGGCATTTCACCGCGGTGGAAACCAAGTTGCACTTGGTTTTCACCTAGCATATAACCTATTACGGAATTCCTATTATCTGAGTTAATGCTTGGAATATTCGTAGCTTGGGAGTTCGTACTTGGGTTTCAATCTCCGATTTTTTCAATCGTCATTTCTCTGGTTTACTGGTAAGACTGTTGAGTTGCACGGCAGTTAGCCATCGATAGCCTCCCCCGAAGAGTGACCCTCGAAGAGTCAGTGGACAACCGAATCGTGTCTCAACAGCACTAAGTCAACTTCTTCTTGTATTTGCAGCTTCTACGTTGAACGTGAATCTGAGACATTCAATATCATGAATAACGCAAAGAAGTCCCTCGTCGGCTCTCAGGAAGCACGCTAAAAACTGGAGGTTTCCCATTCGAGCGGGTTTATAAGATTTGGTGACACGCAGCATTGACACGGTGTTCAGGCTGAAGAGTTCAGCACCGTGATTTCTCGAAAAATCACAGCACAACCATTCTGGATAATTCAGACTGAATTGGATGATATAATCATATCTGAACAGTCTGTAACAACCACAAGGTTGATAAGATTGCCAATAACACGGAAATGGCCGCCATATGCATGATATTCTCATCTCTGAGTTTCCAGTGGAGTCAGACGAGCAGCATCATACCAATGTTGCTGGTACTCGAAAAACCGCGTAAAAACTGATGATCTGGATAAAAAGGCCCTACAGGCTCCAGTGGGACTCGGCCTACAATTGTATAGTAAGAGCGAGCGTTTATTCTGCCGTGTGGGCAATTGTTATCATCTCAGGCCGGCTACCACATGACGGTAGTCCAAATTCTCGTGGCTGTGCATCCTGGGCCAGGATTCCTGACTAGGGGATTCCTGAGGCGGTGATCTTCTGGTAGCTCGGTGGCTAAGCACGATGGTTGATCTTGGACGGCGTTCTCTCGGTGAGGAAACTTGTAACACTAAAAGTTCTTGAAGTTGACGATGATACGAAACCCATCTGTACATTTGCGAGCTGCTGAAAATATCCTCATATCTTTGGTCGTAGCCCGCCCGACCGTTTTGCTCTATACTAACTCGTAGCAGCATGATCGATTAAGCAAGATTAAGGTTTGATTTTTCTCCTATGGTTGTGTTGAACGATGATCTCGACTACTCCCCCAACACGACTAACGGGTCCGTAATGGCCAATAAGCATAGAAAACCTAAAAGATCCGAATCACGTTATCTTCTTCTTCTTCTATATCTTGGTAGCTTCAATTCTACGAAACCGGGGATATTTCCGGGAAAATTTCCCGGAATCTCCGGGAAATATGGGAAGTGAAAAAAATCGGTTTTTTACCAAAACGGACAAACCCTGGATGACGCATTTTCCTCAAGGTGGAGGGAGAGTGGTAGCATTCGTCTGTGGTCCATCATCTGGTAGACGAGCTCTGTGAGAATCTGATGATATCAGAATCTTGGGAGGAAAAGGAGGAGGATGCCTGTTCCTCACTGAGTCTGACTCAGTGTCGAGCGGGGAGGTGCCTCGTCGTGCCCAACCCCGTGAGTGATAGTGATGTTGCAAAGTTGTCAATGCCAATTCTACTTTGTGGACCGTTGTTCGAGGCCTTCATTCATTTTCGGGATGTTCATCAGGCATGTACGGCTATGACGTGGGGTCTTTCGGTGCTATATGCATGTATAACAAGTGAGGATCACATCGAAGGGCTTGCCGGGCCGAAGCCTTGCCCTCAGACCATCATTTTCGGGTGCTCCCATCAAAAGTGGCGTCTTCCCTACGATGTACTTCGTGACGAAGCTGTGCCAATAGATTGACGAAGCCTTCGAATCTATTGAGTCAATAGTATTGACACAGCAAACCATCACTCTTTTGTTCTTAGTAGATTTTTCTACTCAACTCGTCAGTTTTCATAGGTCATTCGTCCGTGATGGTATTTCCTAGCTCTGCACTGCTTCGTAATGCTCACATATGTATTGCTCGAATCGTGGTACGATCGGGATTTACCAGTTGACTTCCTCTTTTGTACGCTCATGATCCGACTTGTTGAAAAAAGAGCTCATGAACTACGAGTCAGGTCTGTGATGCGTCCAGTATTCGATACTGCTTTGTAAATCATATTACGAAGTTCGTTAAGAGGAGCTAGAATTTCTAGCTCCTCTTAGAGAATGACCGTGCAAGAATCAGCGAAGTACACTGAGTGAACAACGGAACTGTGCCGCAACATCGCTCAGCAGTGTCGGAGAGTAGGCATATGGTCAACCACATGTATCGGCGAAAATGTCGGCCCGACATCCGTCTTGTTGGTGATCAAGTGAAGCTCGACAACCAAGCTCGTGCAACGAAAGGCTTACGTCGACTGTTTGCTCCAGCTGGAGTAGACAACTAGGGCCCTAGCGGCCGGAATAAGCTTAGCAGTGTTGTTCATTGTCGCTAGCTTGAAATTTTGCTATCTTGCTGTAACTCGCTTTCTTGAGCTTTCTTACTTTTTCTTAACCTTCTTTTGTGGAGGGGCGTGGGCCCGCTCCGTACGGCGTGACGACCATTTCAGATTGAAACGGTCCTTAATTACGAGCAATACATGATACAACAATCACGTTCTTCTGTCCTAAGGCAGCGGCCACTGATTCATACACTCCTATTGGCCTTCATCCCTCAGTGAGTGTTTAGAACGGTTCGATTCTGCCCAGCTGCTTTTTCTTCTCTTTTCTTTTCTTCTTTTTTTCTTTTTTTTCTTTTTTTGCTTTTTCCTTTTTTTACAGCAACATGCGAATAATACAGCGCGGAGCGAACGAATACTTGAAAACGATATACAGCTGCACCCGCCCGAGAATATGTGCCAGCTACAGCGAACCCCTGCGAGCATCTCGATGCTGCATGAGGACCAAAAACAG
Organism: Perkinsus marinus ATCC 50983; assembly: GCF_000006405.1. Taxonomy (NCBI): domain Eukaryota; phylum Perkinsozoa; order Perkinsida; family Perkinsidae; genus Perkinsus; species Perkinsus marinus. Next base: position 27,726 of record NW_003214849.1, read on the forward strand.
CCGATTGAAGGCATTGCGGCGCTTTAAATCGGCAACCATTTTATAGAAGTGATAGGGTACACCACCTTTGACCCGTTTCCTTAGGAAACGTCATCGACGTTCGGTCGGGTTTCACCCGCGATATGAAAAACACATCCACCCGCTTAAAGGCGAGACCGCATAGGGCTCAACACGTGAGGAGAGCGTCTCGAAATCCATGCTGGAGTCGTCTCCTCTCGAGCACAGCGGAGAGAAGTGTTTCACGATGTGCATCAGATATTTTCGGAATCAAGAAAATAACTTTATCAAACTTCTCTGGAAGTATGAGTTTCCATCACCCCTGGTACAATCATATCCCGTGATTGTATGCCTACATTCAAGGGTTCTACTCCGCGCTCTTGAGATGCTCCTTCAGAAATCGCCGTAATAAAATTCGTTATCTGAAATAAGACGGAGCAAAACGGTAATGTGTAGGGTTGAAATATTAATGTCCAACTTACTGAGTTTGCATACGACTTAGGGTAGAAGTGTACAGAAACCAACAAGAATTTCACAAATTCCCTCCCAAAATTTTCATAACGTCATCACCAGCACGTGTAGTTGACTATGTGCATATTTTTCAATACCAAAATTCACACACAACTCCGAGGGGAAGTGCATGAAAAGTTTTCATTGAAGGCTAATGAAGACTTCAAAAATTTCCTAAGAATTTTAATATTGTCATTACCAACACATGTAGCTGATGACCATGTGTATATTTCCCCGCGCACTTTCGTCTCATTGGGAGCACCAACTTCCCATCCCGCCGAAGGGCGCACGCTACTCCATCTTCACATTGCTGGCCATAATCAGTACTAAATGCGATGGAGTTTCACCCGCGAAAAACACAATTTCACTTGGCGAAAAACACATATACGCAGTGAATAACATGTAAAACACATTATGTGTTTCACGTGATATGGGGTGTAATTTGCGAAGTGCTGCATTTCTCGAATATCACGATTTCTAACACGGAGTATTACGCCGTTCCACGTGAAAAGAGCTGACGGAATGAACACATAAACTTACTAAAATTTCGTTTGGGCCTCAGACATTTTCGAATAAGCCGCACAAGTCGTTGAAGAACACATGACCAAGTACAATATGCTCCCAAGAAGACCAAAACACCGTGGAGTCCATGTGCATATTTTCCCAATGACTAATCATGTATTACTACTATCACGTTGGGGCCTATGGAGACTCAATTTTGAGGGGAATCGAGATGTTTCACAGCTGTTTCACTGCAAGGGTTGCTACTTGAATAACTATGAGCGAGACCAGCCTCGGCTGGAGACTATAGCCTTCGTATGTACCATCAACAGAAACAGTCCCTTCCCTCCCTGACTCTTACCTATTTCGTATCATGCGCAGTCAACCTCAAGATACTGATCGTACCGAGAAATTGATCGACTGGTAAAATGTAAGTAGCCTATGACCTATCAACTCATCCACACTCAAGGTCTGGAATAACTGAATTCCGCAGAGTATTAGTGCTAGCTCAATTCATCTCTTCTGGAGTCTCTGTCTATCGTCACTCGATGAGGAGTGTACTTTAAATACTGTTATAGGTAACCCCCCCCGAGAAAGACCCCGCAAAGATCTGCGAGAGCTCCAAATGTTCAAGACGAAGGACGTTTGCTGTTGATAAGGACGGTTCTTTAGCCGAGTCCATCAGAGCTCTCGAGGTCCTGCGGGTCTAGCTGGAGTTAATCCTCTGAACTACTTCTTTGGCGCGATGGTTAGTCTTCGTGAATGATTTGAGGATGACCCGGGTTCGACGACAAGTGATGTTATTTTAAGATTAATATTTTGGGACAAATTTGAGCACTTAGCCATACTTGAGGAAATGCAAGACTGCAAGAGGTTATCGATAGCTAACGACAGTCTAAGGCAAGAAAGGCTTAAGAAGCATACAGTGACTTCTCAACTGCCATAATGAGCAGTGTCACATTAACTAACGTATTTTCTTTCGTCCCACCTGTGGTGGGTCTCCTGTGGGCCATCAAAGAGTTGGTCTATGTTCGAAGCATCAAGCTGGCCGGTCCCTACAAGGGAAAGTCTGGCATGCAAGACTCTCTTGTTGCTGGTGATGCCCGTGATGTTCAGAAGATTCTCTTCGCCATGCGTGAGATCTCTTCCAACATCGCCGAGGGTGCAAACGCATTCCTCATTGCCGAGTACAAGTACATGATGGTCTACGTTCTCGTCTTTTCCGTTATCATCTGGCCCTGCATCGGTTTCGGCACTATGTTGTCATTCGTTGTGGGTTCCATTACCTCTATCGCTTGCGGGTACATCGGAATGAAGACCGCTGTATACTGCAACGTCCGTACTGCTCATGAGTGCTGGAAGAACCTCTCTGATGGTTACGATGTTGCACTTCGCGGTGGCTCCGTCATGGGCTTCGCTCTCGTGTCTTTGGCTGTTCTCAACTTGGCTATTCTCGTTACCATCTATAACGTTCCTTCTTTCTATAACGATGACGTCAACGGTCTTTACGAGGCTCTTACCGGTTATGGTTTGGGTGGTTCCTCTATTGCTCTCTTTGGTCGTGTTGGTGGTGGTATTTACACCAAGGCTGCCGATGTTGGTGCTGATCTTTCTGGTAAGAATGAGTACGGCCTCGATGAGGATGATCCGAGGAACCCCGGCTGTATCGCCGATAACGTTGGAGATAACGTTGGTGATATCGCCGGTATGGGCGCTGATTTGTTCGGTTCTTTCGCCGAGTCTACTTGTGCTGCCATGGTCATCTGCTCTGCTGCCCCTGAGGTGGCCGTCCACGGAAGTTGGTCATCAATGATGTTCCCTCTGCTCCTCTCGTCTGTCGGTATCATCGTTGGTATTGTGACTATGATGTGCGTTGATGCCTTCTACAAAGTTCAGGAGATAAAGGATGTTGAGAGATCTCTGAAAGGCATTCTCGTCATATCTACCTCTATTCAAACCCCTATGGTTATTCTACTTGCCTGGTGGGCACTTCCCAGTGGTCTTTTTGCCATCGATGCTTCCCGTCTCCATTGCACTTGGTGGAAATGTGCTATCTGTGTTCTCCTCGGTCTATGGTCCGGTCTCTGCATTGGTAACATCACCGAGTATTTCACTTCCGATACCTATAGGCCAGTTCGCGGTATCGCGAAAGCAGAGGGGATTTCTGCAGCTACGGGCATCATCATCGGTCTCGCCAGTGGTTATGCTTCGACCGTTATCCCGACCCTCTGCTTGGGCCTGACTATCTGTGTTGCATTCTCGCTTGCGGGTATGTTCGGTGTTGCCCTTGGCGCCCTCGGTATGCTCGGGACTCTCACCATGTCCCTCACCATCGATGCTTATGGTCCCATCTCTGATAATGCCGGTGGTATCGCCGAGATGTCCGGGATGGGCCCTGAAGTCAGGGAGCTCACGGACGCTCTCGATTCCGCTGGTAACACCACTGCGGCCATCGGTAAGGGCTTCGCTATCGGCTCTGCCGCTCTTGTGTCCCTCGCCTTGTTCGGCGCCTACACTGTTCGTGCTGGTGTCCATATTGTCAGCCTGCTAGACCCTTGGACCTTCACTGGTCTCCTCTTCGGTGCTATGATGCCTTATGCTTTCTCTGCTATGACTATGAAGTCTGTCGGTAAGGCCGCCAACCAGATGGTCGAGGAGTGCATGTCGCAGTTCCCCAAGATCATCTCTGGTGAGATGAAGCCCAACTACACTAAGTGCATCAAGATTGCCACTGATGCCTCTCTTATGGAGATGATTGCTCCTGGTTGCTTGGTCATCCTCTCTCCCCTCGTCGCTGGTCTCATCTTCGGTAAGAACTGCACTGCCGGTCTATTGTGCGGTGCTCTCGTCTCTGGTGTGCAACTGGCCATTTCCATGTCCAACACCGGTAGTTCCTGGGATAACGCCAAGAAGTACATCGAAGCCGGTGGTCTCGGTCCCGAGTGTGGTAAGGGCTCTCAGGCTCATAAAAACGCTGTGACTGGTGATACTATCGGTGACCCACTAAAAGATACTTCCGGACCCGCTATCAACATTGTTATCAAGTTGTCCGCTATTATGTCATTGGTCTTTGGCGGTGTTATTGCCAAGACCTCCAACGAGCATGGTGGTCCTTTCTGGCTCAAGTAAATGAAGCCAACTCCTACAGACTACATTCCGAGTAATATTCGTATACTTCTGTGTGCGGTTTCGATAAATGCTAACTTTTTCCTGGTGTCACTTGCGTCGTGTTCATGTGTCAATCGACATTTTCGAGGTGAAGAAAATTCAGCTAAGGCGATGACCCTTCAGCTTAGGAACATCTGCTCAGGAAAGAGGCGCCTCCTCGTAACTCATGATGTAAAGGAACGCTACATTCATCGAACGCAGAACCCTAGTTGGAAAAGTCACAACCACCAAGTTTGGGCGCGAGGCAGAAGGTTAGACTGAATCACCGAAGTGGAATCCACGGCCCGTTAATCACGAACCGGAGACGATCTTGTCAGAGGTTGTAGACTGACGTCCATTCCCGACACAGGACCGCTAGTTGTGGTAAGGTGTACTGTATAAGCTTGTGCGGCCGCCGTACTACGGCGAGATGATTGTGAGTCGCTGAGATAATCGACGCTCATAATGATGCCGTAGTTGCTGATGTACGTGAGTTGTACATTGCTATGTATTTCCTGTAGTCTCCAAACTTGTTGACAAGTTGTAAATCGTCCAAGTCATCGAGACATGTTCATGCTCCTGGAGCTTGTCGCACCGCTCCGCTTCTTCCGCTCCTTGGGAAGAGAAAGTTATGAGGAGTTCTTCCTCAAGGGAGAAACGTTAAGTCTCCCTCTCCCTTCGAAATACGCCTTGAGAAGCCATTCCTGAGTTTTAGGACAAACGATGTTGTGTCCGATGAGCATCACAATGTTGCTAATGATGAATGCCTTCTTGGTCAGATCAATGAGTCTGCTCTACACATGGTTGTCCTCGCTGTATAAGGAGACCTCGAGTTGACGTGTCGAGTAGACGTATTAATACCAAGATACACCAGATTGTAAAGCAGTTGGTTCGTACCAAGTTGCATAGCATTAGTCGCATTGCATGTGGTGTCGCAACGACTCGGTTGGCAGCGATCTCTCACTCGCCGTATACAGTATTCGTTCATGAGAACAGCATGGCATCCGTCCGTTTCATGTGCTCGGGCTGACAAAAATTGTCAGACTGAGTAGCCGAACACGAGGAGCATCCTTTCTGCGTCTAAGTCGTGGCTCAGCTCTCGACCGGCATAAATTCCTCTCATGTGCGACATACACGAGCCGAATTTACAACACAACGAGTAATCAGATGAGAAACGATTATTTTCGATCACCACTGTATCGATTGTCGACTTCTGGATGCTGCAGTACTAGGTGTTGTTGCTGCATCACGACGACGTCTCGAAGGCGTCCATGACCGACTGGTAAATGGGGTTCTCGTGGCCTTGCAATCGTCTGGTGTCGTCAAAGCATTTCCGCAGTAGACAGGAAGAGCACTCGATTTGTCATCCTCTTCAAGCATTTTTTCCGCTGCTTGTTCGCAGGATGAACACATCTCAGCACCATGCGTAGGAGTTGAGCAAATCACACACGTACCACTCTCCACCGAAGTCTCGTCCAAAAGTAGCTCTTGACACGTCTGGCATATGCCATCGTTCTCAGCAACACTAGCCACCATAGAAGCCCCACAGGTAGGACATCTCGCAGGCAGCGAAACGTGATGTCTAAAAAATACAACGATACCGAGGATTCAAGACGAATATCACACATTGGCGGTTGCGGTTGAGGGCATTAGGTCATATTCCGAATCGAGCAACGGCATCGACTCGAGAATGCTGAACTTTAGTGATATGTAAAACTTACGTGGCATGTGTGAAGGTTTCTATCGCAGACTTCAAGGCTCTATTCGGGACAACACGTTGGCTCTTCAGTGGACCGTTAGTGAGAGGATCGATCTTCGGCCTTCTGAAAAAACTCATAATCTTGAATAGTGTGTGTCTTACGCTCAGAACCGGATCGAACGAGATTTTACGAGAATTTTGATGCTTCAGCTCTGTCCGATGAACAAGACAACTAAACGAACGACAACGACAGAGCACACGCATCACAGACGCTCAGGTGTCAACACGTTAGATGATTCGGATCAGCCTGCACCAGACTATACTGATTCCGCCTGAGTCAAATCGCTCACATCCCATTGTGATCTCCAGTCACGATCATGCTGGATTCATACCACTCCATCGCAAAATTACAACACGATTGCAGCCCCGAAGGGACGCCTATTATTCCTCTCACCGTTTGAAGGCTTTCCTGATAGCTGATCGTTCGTAAGTATAGCCAGTCTCGACCAGAGTAACAGGATCTACCATGACTTCTTGTGTGATAGGGCACTCGAACGATTCCTCCAGGCTCCTCAGCAAATCCTCATCATCTGCCATATCGTACGAAAACGTACAGATAGAAACTAGAATGGGGAAGCCTGCCAGGGTGCTCAATTTCAGTGAGCAAGACAGAGGTCTCGTCAGAGAGCAAGGTCAACCCAGGTGGGATTCGGGGCACGAGTACTCATCCGCTCTTGTAGGAGCACACAAGCGGTCGCACGCTAGCTACATACACGCTGCTAAGGTCAATCTCGATGGCTTTTGTCGATGGTGAAGTGATGAAGACTGGGGACAAGACTTGTGTGTTGGGAATTTCGATTAGCTTGCTCACCGGGGTCATCAACGTGTTCCACGATACCGATCATGTGGTGTCGGATTCATCTATAATACCTTTCAAGAGATCTATTCAGCGGATATGGCTACCAATTTAGCGGACAGGGAAATCACATTCGCGGATAGAAACATCAATTTAGCGGTGGCGTCGGACAGGGAAATCAGTTCCGCGGCGGAACTTCCGCCGCAAAATTTTAAATCAATTTCATGATGGAGGAATGCAATTCCACGGACAAGGACATTAGTTTCGGGTTAGTGTTTCATCTACACGAAATAATCTTCGATGATCTCAATCGCTGACTTCGATGAGGTCATGGGAGACTCCACCTCCATATGGTGTGTTTCACTGGCAAGATAGGCTCTGAGCCTAAGGCTCACGATTGCCGCAGAATAAGAGGACAGTGCAACACAGGCGCATGACCTTCCCTACGGCGCAATCTCAGCTCCCGCTTGCCAAGTCACGAGCTTTTTCCGTCCCTTATGTGTTCTCGTTTTGGTGATTTTCCACATGTTGCGGAAAAGCAGCGGATCAGTGCCGCGAGTCCCACTGATTCAGTGGGACTCGCGCTATCATCAATATCCTTCGAGCCGATCTTCAGGTATTAGTTTGTATCATCGATGAACTCTCACGAACTTTTCGCCATTCCATCCGTTAGTAACGGTTACTAACGCATGTAACGGGCCGTTACATGCGTTAGTTAATTATGGGCACTATGTTGGGGCACAACGCCCTCATGGATACGGGTCCCGTATCACGGAAGCATATGCAGTGCAGACTCTGAACTCATTCAACGAGTCTCAACGAGTGACAATCTTCCCAAATGACAACGACTCTCATTGTCATTTGGGATAATCTGAGTCATTCCAACGTCCGAGTTTGGTCACTTATCACCGAGTGAGTAGTTCTTCTAATTGTGAGCGATTGAAAGTAGTAGCTTATGATGTGTTAGTGGGTATTTGCGTTCCTTCGAACTCGGGAGCGGGTCTCCGAGAGCACGAACAGTCCAGAAATCAGTCCAGGCCGGTCACCAAGACAGTGGATAGGATGCACTACATTGAATGTAGTAATTGATCTAACAGCAACCGTCGCAAACGTTTCGCAGCCTTCGCACTTTATCAACTTGAAATCTCATTCGAGAAGTGAAACATCTTCCATAAGAAGGGAGAGGAAGAGTCACAAAATACTGTCGGGTCGGTGATAGTTGGGAGTAAAAAAGTAGAGATAAGGAATCAATGAACCTTCATCTACCATTATTGAACCACGTACAAAATTCGGACTCTATAGACACACCCAAGGTGTGACACCTTACCGCTCGACTTTGAAGTGAAATATGATAAGGGCCCAGCTTAGGAGGCATACCTCAGAAGCACCACTCGCTGAGTACTACTCGGTAAGGCGTCGTCCAGAAGATGAAGCAATGGCATGAAACAGGGATCTTGCGTCCCAGGGGTAGAGATCCTCGCTCTGGAAAGATTCGCCGCCTTCCAAACCAATGCCGTGCAGTCCATACTTCTTGGCCAGGGCAACCTTCTCGATCGCACGAGTTTGAGAGAAGAAGAAGTAGGCGGTTCCATTCAAGAAGGCTGACCCGTTCCCTCTTGGATCCGCTCCGAGGTCGTAGATCGCATTCGAGTATCCTATGTCTGAGCTCTCGGAGTCCGATCTAGCAAGTAGCGGTACCTGAAAAACAACGCTGAATTTACGCCACACAACCTAAGTCGAGTAGCTCAGGTCTGTAACAGTAAACACGAAGACTGCCTCCAATGGAGAAGGTGACTTCGAGGAAAACTCTCTATCGCAGACAGCACTGATGTCCCCGGTAATTTTCTCAGTACTACAGTCACGGCAGCGAAGGACTAAAGATTGTGAAAGTCGCACACACTTACAACAAGGATGAGCTTATTGGGATT
>NW_003214849.1:36463-49717 GCF_000006405.1 Perkinsus marinus ATCC 50983
TCACAGTGTAGACTCGCGCCTAGTTACCTGCCTCCCCGCAAGCGCGATAACTTACGGTCACTATGGCGCAGTTCTACTATGCCGGAACGGTGTGAAATACTGGTAGAATGCTCAAACAAGTTAGGGTAGATCAAGTACGCACGCTGATATGTAGTATATGCAATCGCGTCACGGTAGTCACGTCACGTGACTCACGTGCCAAGGTAACAGGCACGTGAGTCACGTGCCTTGATCTGACGAACTTGATCAACAACCGTTGATGTGCGGATAGTCTCCGCACATGCTCTACAACCACAGAGTTCGGGTGAGCACAGCAGAAGGTAGACCCTACCACCGACCGGTGCCCGCTTCCGCGAAGCGGGAACCGGACACAATCTCAGCAGAAGTCGTAGCCCGACGTGACGTCGGCAACGTGCGGTCTCGAGACAGGATGGCGAACTGTGGTAAGGATTAAAACCCAAACCGCGACATGATCGGGAGTCGCGGGGCTAACCGCAGACTCGCGTGTAAGAGGGTGAGCTAAGAGTTGAGTTCACAGCCGCAGGCCCAGGCAAAACTACTAACAAGGGAAATCTGAGGAGATACGAACGAGAGTGACAGATATGTACTCAATACGAATGCTGCATCAACGTCACTGCAACGGTCGCCAAGGATCTTTTGCAGCCGCTGCGGCACCCCAACTAATTTTGTTTCCTGGGTAGACACAGTCAAGACCGCGCTGCGAGCAACAGAACACAGAGACCTGCCAGCAGCAGCAGCAGTCTATCGTTTTCTCCTTCGCAACCCACGCGTGTTGCACACCAATATTCACGGCGTGAATTCTCACGGTGTAAAAAGCGTGGATTTCACGCCCTTCCATGGTTACCGCGTCGCGGCGCTGATAAGATTTCAGTTGACTCAACAACACCTGGAATGGGCATGGTCGGGGTCGAGGTTTTTCTATGGAGTGTATTTGGTAACAATAGTGAATGATGACCCTGTTGCTGATACACAAACGGAGTGATGGGCCATCATTGATGGCATTGATGATAGTTCTTCTGAGTGGACACTCCCCACTAGTAATGATGCCGTGAATGTCTCGCAGGATGACGAGAACACTTTGTAGATGATCTAACCTTGAGCTCGATCAAAAATGCTAAAAACGACCCATTTTGATCTACTCGTGAGCCATACTTTGGGCGGCAGGCTGCCGCCGGCAGCGTGGTGGAAGGATTTTCCCTGCGGCGTTCCTTTCGAAGTCATAGCCTCCGAAGGTGATGAGCCAAAGCTTTCAATCTTGATCGCTACTCGAGCTACAACGAGGCTTGCATGAGTGTGCTCATGGAAAAATGTTAGATACCTCGCATATCAATGCGCAGGATTGCGTACGATAAGCGACGAACATAACGCGATATTGGACCAAGATATGAAAAAATGGGAACAAATGGTGGATAGATGGATACGATAGTGAGGATGACCCGAAATCCTCACATTGTTCAAGAGATATGTATAGTGCGTGACGCACCAGCATCAGGGCAGGAACACTATCTCACCGACTGCAGGTTGCCGCGGATATCATATTTAGTGTAATCTTCTTGTATAGAATCATTGTGACGAAATTCGTACGTAACCAAGTAGTACCAGTACCTTCCACCCTTTTTATGAGGATTCCTTGCATGGTGTAAAACTCAGAATAGGGTACATTGGAAGAGCATTTGTGAGTGCATGTCAGGTTCAATCCTTCGCTAAGCGCTGGACCACGTAGAGCATCCCACGAGCTCCAAATGCTCACGTTACGAGGGAGGGTACCAAAGTCGATAGTTGTGACTTCGAGAAACAGTACTTCAGGATATGGACCTAAGATGTAATTGCCTGAGGCTGGGTTCCACCAGAAGTCTCTGGTTTCATCACTGACACTGAGGTGAGCCCAACGATTCGTTGTCACGAAGATATCGGGCTCTATGGCGCGGATCGGGTGAGACACAATGAGGTTAAGTGCGATGCTGACATAATGCCCAGGCCTGTTAGTGCTGAGTATGCTCCCGGCAACTCCGGTATACGCCCCATCCTTTTTGTAGCCCTCCATGTTGTAAATGCAGGAAGGCGCTAGCATATCGGTAATGTTGCTTCCCTCCCCTGGACCAGGACCTCCACAACAACCCGGTCACCGGGTCCCGGTGGATAGTCAGCAGTAATCTTCATAGGGGTATCAAGTACTCCTAGCGCTGCTTCAATCACAGTGGCAAGCAAGAGAGAGCCGTAAGCAAGAGGCATCACGAATAAGATTTAACCTTGAGAGTTTGTTGATGGGAATCCGAAGATTGTGATGCAGTCATCATCATCATCATCATCATCATCATCATCATCATCATCATTAACATCATTAACATCATTATCAACAATGGTGGGAACGCCAAGAACAGTATCACTCTTATCCATCGTGCCCATAACGTCCTCGTCACAAAGCAGACTATCATCGGGAGGTAGAAGTAGCTCACGATCAATCTCATAAGTAGACTGACAATGTCGAAGATCAGTGATCTTAGATCACTTTTCTCCACATCGCCAGAATAGATCAGACCGTCCTTGAAGTTGTGCTTTACACTAACCCAAAAGCCATCATCGGCGGTACAGTGTACCGGGTACACCATCCAGCGACAGAGAGGTTCTTCGGTGATTGCATTATCCGAGAACCCGGGAGCTTGACGCTCTGCGAATAGCCATACCAGTTCAAGACCTGTGCATACGTGTCTTCTTCTCAATCAGCAGCTTTCCACATTTACTCTGTAACTCACTATCTGTAATATGTTGTGAAAGTCGCACGTTCTTTACAGCAACACCAAAGACTGGGGCAATCTGCAAACCAACAGAGCTTGAAGGAGTTGTCGTCGGGTTCTCCACCATGTCAACCATTTGGGACCGGGTATTTCTGATACCCTCTATATAACCACACCAAGCCAATATATCACCGAAGGTCGCTGTCTTATCGGCGAACATCTCCTCACAGTTCTTGGTAAACTGTCCATCAGTACCATGTCTTGAGAGATGAACGTTATCTACACCAAAAGCTTCAGCAATTTGTAAACCAACGGGACTTGAAGGAGTTGTCGACGGGTTCTCCACCATGTTACCATCCGGGAACTCAAGACAATGGTTAATGGAATCTAGAGATCCTATCAACAATCTTACTCATAAAAGCAGCAACTACACCTTTTAAACATCTAGTTCGTTTTTGGAACCATCAATTTCGTCGGGACGCGCGAAGTTGGAGGTACGAATCCGAAACGGGAAGATCATATACATAATTAGAACTTTCAACTTCGTCATAAAACATTCAAATTCGTCCGAATACGATAGGAAGTTCAAGTTCGTGTTAATAGAACTTTTACTTTCGACTTTCGAACCTTCGAATTCGTCATAGAACTTCCAATCCCGTCGAGTACACCTTCAGACCTTCAACTTCGTCCCTTTAGGGAAATCGACACGGTAAGCAAAACACGAGCCTTATCGTGAGACTCTCATGATGAGAGTACTGGTATAATTGCCCTGGTAACACGAAATTGAAGTCCCGGGCAACGAAGTCGATGTTTAAAAGGTGTAGCTTCGAGCTGAGCTAAGATTCCATAGTTGTGCACTCTGCACAACTACAGCGGATAAGGCTACCAATTTTGCGGATAAGGAAATCACACTCGCGGAAAGGGACATCGATTTAGCTATGGGGGTCGGATAGGGCAATCCATTTCGCGGGTGAGGAAGTCAATTTCATAACGGACGAATGCAATTTCACGGGCAAGGACATTCGTTTGGGGTTAGTGTTTCATCTACGCAAAAAAAACCTTCGATAATCTTAATCGCTGACTTCGATGAGACCGTGGGAGACTCCACCCCATATGATCTGTTCCACTGGCAAGAAGGGCTCACGATTACCAGAGAAGAAGGGGACAGTGCAGCGGAGACGCACGACCTTCCCTAGGGCGCAATCTCAGCTAACGCTTGCCAAGTTATGAGTTTCTTCAGTCCCGTATCCGTTCTCGTTTTGGTGTTTTTCCACATGCTTTGGAAGAGCCGCGGAGCAGTGGGACTCGCGCTATCGTCAATATCCTTCGAGCCGATCTTCATATATTAGTTTGTATCATTGATGAAGTCTCACGAAACTTTCCGCCATTTCACCCGTCGCATGCGTTAGTTAATTATGGGCACTATGTTGGGGGCACATCGCCCTCATGGATACGGGTCCCGTATCACGGGGTGAAGCAAGTCAATTACTACATTGAATGTAGTAATTGATCTAACAGCAACCGTCGCAATCGTTTCTCAGCATGTGCACTTTGTCAACTTGAAATCTCATTCGAGAAGTGAAACATCTTCCATACGAAGAGATAGGAAGAACCACAACATACTGTCGGGTAGGTGATAGTTGGGAGTAAAAAGAGCGAATAAGACACCAATGGACCTTCATCTACCATAATTGAACCACGTACAAAATTCGGACTTTGTAGACACACCCAAGGTGTGACACCTAACCGCTCGACTTTGAAGTGAAATATGATAAGGGCCCAGCTTAGGAGGCATACCTCAGAAGCACCACTCTCTGAGTACTACTCGGTTAGGCGTCGTCCAGAAGATGAAGCAATGGCATGAAACAGGGATTTTGCGTCCCAGGGGTAGAGATCCTCGTTCGCGAAAGAGCCGCCGCCTTCCAAACCAATGCCGTGCAGTCCATACTTCTTGGCCAGGGCAACCTTCTCGATCGCACGAGTTTGAGAGAAGAAAAAGTAGCCGGTCCCATTCAAGAAGGCTGACCCGTTCCCTCTTGGATCCGCTCCGAGGTCGTAGATCGCATTCGAGTATCCTAAGTCTGAGCTCTCGGAGTCTGACCTAGCGAGTAGCGGTACCTGAAAAACAACGTTGAACTTTACGCCACACAACCTAAGTCGAGTAGCTCAGGTCTGTAACAGTAAACACGAAGACTGCCTCCAATGGAGAAGGTGACTTCAAGGAAAACTCTCTATCAGCTCGCAGACAGCACTGATGTCCCCGGTAATTTTCTCAGTACTACAGTCACGGCAGCGAAGGACTAAAGATTGTGAAAGTCGCTCACACTTACAACAAGGATGAGCTTATTGGGATTTAAGCCAACTCTGACAGCATTCTTGATCAGGTCTTGGGCGAAACGATCCGTATTGAAGACTTCTACGTCCTTCTGAACAACTGGCCTCAGCTTAATGACGGCCCTATCGACCATCTCTGCTATACCATCCATTTTCTGCCAGTCACTTGGTAAGATGGATAACCTAGCGCGCCGGAATAACTGTTGGAGCTAGTGACCAGAACATGGCCCATGTTTCATGTACTCCCATGCTCTGAGGCATTTGCTGGCTCACTTCAAAGTTGCCGTAACGTTGAGCTCCTTGATTGCCTCGATGAGCTTCTTCAAAACTGGGTAGTGACTGGGATCAGTTGACAACTGCAAACCCACTTGAAAACCGTCAACAGGGTAATCTTTCAGGAACTCGCTGGCACTCTTCAAGAACATAGCTTTATCAAAGGTTTTGGGCAAATAAAACCGCGTGTCAGCAAGTATCTCTCCCCCTGCAGCATCCACCTGTTTCCTCAGAGACATGAAATAAGTTTTATTCCAAGGGTTGTAAAACACAGGCTCCAACACGATTTCATTCTCTGCGATTGCATATCCGCCGAGCTGAAAACTATTTGCACCAGATTTGAGAAGGTAGTTGAAATAGTAGTCCCAAGTGTAGTTGACAGTCGGAAGCTTGTGGTCAAAGCTTTCGGGGACTTCTTTAATATTCCACGGAAATCTCATTCCTTTGTAGAACTTCAACGGTTGGCCCATATAGGTGTCCGCGTTAGCAGTTGTACTTAAAGCGTACAGACACAGAAGCTTTGAAGAGACCCACATGGAGGACAGGGATGATATGACAACTGCACAAAAAGTTGCCAAGTAGCCTGGGAGCAGCTCACAGTGTAGACTCGCGCCTAGTTACCTGCCTCCCCGCAAGCGCGATAACTTACGGTCCCTATGGCGCAGTTCTACTATGCCGGTACAGTGCGAAATACTGATAGAATGCTCAAACAAGTGAGGGTAGATCAAGTGAAGTATGCACTCTGATGAAGGAAATTCTTTAGCTCTTAGGAATGTGCAATCGCGTCACGGTAGTCACGTGCCAAGGAAACAGGCATCTCATGAGCCGATTGATCTGACGAACTTGATCAACAACCGTTGATGTGGGTATAGTCTAGACAGTACCCGCCCAGTTGAGGGAGCCGCACATTCGCTACAACCACAGAGTTCGAGTGAGCACAGCAGAAGGTAGACCGAACCACCAACCGGGACCCGCTTCCGCGAAGCGGGAACCGGAGACAACCTCAACAGAAGTCGTGGCCCGACGTGACGTCGGCGACGTGCGGTCTCGAAGCAGGATGGCGAACTCTGGTGAGGATTAAAACCCAAACCGCGACATGATCAGGAGTCGCGGGGCTAAC
This sequence comes from Perkinsus marinus ATCC 50983, assembly GCF_000006405.1. Classification (NCBI taxonomy): domain Eukaryota; phylum Perkinsozoa; order Perkinsida; family Perkinsidae; genus Perkinsus; species Perkinsus marinus. The sequence continues at coordinate 42,947 of NW_003214849.1, forward strand.
TGCAGACTCGCGTGTAAGAGGGTGAGCTAAGACTTTAGTTCACAGCCGCAGGCCCAGGCAAAACTACTCACAAGGGAAATCTGAGGAGATACGAACGAGAGTGACCGATATGTACTCAATACGAATGCTGCATCAACGTCACTGCAACGGTCGCCAAGGATCTTTTGCAGCCGCTGCGGCACCCCAACTAAATTTGTTTCCTGGGCAGACACAGTTGAGACCGCGCTGCGAGCAACAGAACACAGAGACCTGCCAGCAGTAGTCTATCGTTTTCTCGTTCGTTCGGAACCCACGTGTGTTGCACACCAATATTCACGGCGTGAATCCTCACTGTGTAAAAAGCGTGGATCTCACGTTTTCACAGTCACCGCGTCGCGGCGCTGATGAGATTTCAGTTGACTCAACAACACCTGGAATGGGCATGGTCGGGGTCGAGGTTTTCCTATGAAATGTATTTGGTAACAATAGTGAAGGATGGCCTTGTTGCTGATACACAAACGGAGTGATGGGCCATCACTGATGGTATTAATGATAGTTCTTCTGAGTGGACACTCCCCACTAGTAATGATGCCGTGAATGTCTCGCAGGATGACGAGAACGCTTGGTAGATGATCTAACCTTGAGCTCGATCAAAAATGCTAAAAACGAGCCATTTTTGATCCACTCGTGAGCCATATTTTGGGCGGCAGCCGCCGGCAGCGTGGTGGAAGGATTTTCCCTGTCGTGTTCCTTTCGAAGTCATAGCCTCCGTCGATGAGTCGCCGACAGTGAGTCTCCGTGCAGTCCTGCCAGAACTGTCCTGGGTTACCCAGTACTACTAGGGGAAGAATAGTGGTTATTATTCTCGAGAAGGTTTATCATACTTTCTTTCCGGGAATTCCCGCTAGGGAAGAGTTGCATTTGTCGCTGATGGGTTACACTGCCGCAGCATGCATTGGTACGACTACAGACATACAAATCTCCACGTTTCACGTGACGGTCACAATGGTTTCACGAGATCCCAAGGGTTTCCAGGATGGATTAAGATGGGTCTTGAAATGATTCGAAGTCCTCAAACAGAAAGGTGCACGATGAGATGATCCGTTGGAGCACTCTCGGTCGGTCGGAGTAGCTCCGGCCGACCGAGTCGCAGCGTGAGAAGCCGAGTTGGTCTAGTAAGTGGCCTTCATATCTAAACGCAACAACATCCGCAGAATTCAAGGGAAAGAAAACGTAGCATATTGCTCTAGAGTCTAGACCCATCCCACAACCGGCCGCTCGATTTCGTCATTGGCAAGGTGATGAGCCAAAGCTTTCACTCTTGATCGCTACTCGAGCCACAACGAGGCTTGCAAGAGTGTGCTCGTGGAAAAACGTTAGATACCTCGCATATCAATGCGCAGACTTGCATACGATAAGCGACGAACATAACGCGATATTAGACCAAGATATGAAAAAATGGAAACAAATGGTGAATAGATGGATACGATAGTGAAAATGACCCGAAATCCTCACATTGTTCAAGAGATATGTATAGTGCGTGACGCACCACTGGTGCGGCACCAGCATCAGGGCAGGAACACTATCTCACCGACTGCAGGTTGCCGCGGATAACATATTTGGTGTAATCTTCTTGTATAGAAGAATTGTCATGAAATTCGTACGTAACCAAGTAGTACCAGCCACCTTCCACCCTTTTTATGAGGATTCCTTGCGTGGTGTAAAACTCAGAATGGGGTACATTGGAAGAGCATTTGTGAGTGCATGTCAGGTTCAATCCTTCGCTCAGCGCTGGACCACGTAGAGCATCCCACGAGCTCCAAATGCTCACGTTACGAGGGAGGGTACCAAAGTCGATAGTTGAAAGTTGGGGGTACACTTCACGAGGATATGGACCGTAGAAGTGCCTGCCTGGAGCTGGGTTCCACCAGAAGTCTCTGGTTTGATCACCGACACTCAGGTGAGCCCAACCAGTCGTTAGCACTGAGATATTGGGCTCTTTGGCACCAGTCGCGCTAGACACAACGAGGTTAAGTGCCATGCTGCCATAATGCCCAGGCCTGTTAGTGTTGAGCCTGATCGCGGCAACTTCTGTATAACTTCCATCGGTTGCATAGCCCCCCATGTTGTAAATGCAGGAAGGCGCTAGGATATCGATAATGTTGCTTCCCTCCCCTGGACCAGGACCTCCATTACAACCCGGTGGATAGTCAGCAGTAATCTGGAAACGGGTATCAGGTACTCCTAGGGCTGCTTCCATCACAGTGGCAAGCAAGAGGGAGCCGTAAGCAAGAGGCATCACGAATAAGATTTAACCTGAAGAGTTTGTTGATGGGAATCCGAAGATTGTGATGCAATCGAACGGATACACGTTCCTCTTCACGCCAACGGCACGCCCGCGGCATCACTACAGAGATTGGGCGTATGACTGACATCGCGAAGATATGTTAATGCGGAGCATCTCAGCGGTGTTGCTCGGAAAAGGAGACAATTCATGAGCAGTAAGGAACAATTCGTAAGATACCGTGTGTTTCGTTCATGTAACAACACATTGTGCTGAACACAAGGATTTCAGGATAAACCTCTCTCGCACGTGAGTACAAGCCACAGCTGAGTAGAATTGAGGTTATACAGTAAACTCGGCTCTGATCAGGCACTCTGTTTCAGGGTGGTAGTCGCGCCGGCTTCACAAAAAAAACTCAATCCATCGCCCACAAATGAGTAAATTCGGTTGTCATCCTTTTCCGGCACAAAATCTACTCGGCACCGCACAATTTTTCCCCTGTCGGTACAAAATTTTCACTGGGCAAATTGGCAACGGGAAGATTGTTGCTATTCCGGAACATCCTGCAAATAGTTGATCGTTGGTGAGTCCACTCAGTCTCCATCAGAGTAACAGGACCAACCATAAGCTCCTGTGTGATGAGGCACTCGAAAGAGTCCTCAAGGCTCCTCAGCAAGTTCCTCGGCATCTACCATACCGTACGACTTCGAACGATTTCCCAACAAGATTTTGATACTTTCTGATAGTGGATACTGTGTGACTTCAACTGACTTCGGTAGAGCGAAAAAAAGTTTTGGTCTTTCATATCACTCACCATGAAGATACTGGAACTCGCAATTTCCCTAAAATGAAAGCTCTAGCCTCCGAGTTGTGGCAGGGCGCGTGTAGACTCACGTGTGCCACCTGGGCACTGCGGAGGATGACACGCAAGGTACACTAAGGACACTCAGGATATTAAGCTTCTGTCGTAAGCCACGGAGGCTTGCTACCTGGAGTTACCCTAGGACCTACATCGGAGACCTCGGTTAAAAAAATATCACGCTTAACACATATACTACTCCAGGTTGTCAAGACAGTCTGGCTTGTGTGAATAGCTTGGCAGCTTGAAGGACTCAGGTTATCCCCTTGTGCCCACAGCGATTGTGTCAATCGCTGTCCCAAACCAGGTTTCGCCAAAAGACAACTCCCTGGCACGGTTTCAACGGTTGAAACCGGTTGCATTTCCTGAACGTCAGCAAGTCGCGTATAAACGAGGTGTCGGATATAAACCGATGTGTGTCGAATTCTTCAAGATCTAAGGATGGACTCCGAAGTTTTCAAGAAATAGCTTTCTCAGTTGATAGATTTGCCGGACGTTGTGTTGTCAGCGATATGCGCGTACAGTACGCGGCGTACTAATCGATTCGATGTTCGAGACATCGTGGTTTATTATCCTGCGAGGGTAGCATGACCTTAGAGAATCATTCCAACCTGACCTCCAGCATACGACACGGCAAGTAGGGGCACAGAAGGTTCTCCTTCTGTGCGAACTCAAACACAAGTTGTGTTACACAACAATATGCAAGATGTGGGAGGTGCATTGGTAATGTCGATACTCGCTCGACGCCGTGCTTTTCTTCTTTCCGCTATTGGGTTTCTAGCTATCGGGTACTACCCAATGGGTAGCTTCTGACCAAGGAATTCCCTAAGTAAATTTTCCTCCGATTGCGCGAAGAATGCGAGGCCCGCACTTTTTGAAGTTCAAGTTACTAACTTAGACAGCGACTCACTACTAGCGAGTTGCCATTCTAATAGACTATCTAACCGTTAACCTCGCATAGTGCGAACCGCAATACTAGTATAATCTACCGTCACTAGAAATGATTTAGACCTAAAAATACAATCACCTAGTGACCCCGTGGCCTTCCAACAAGAGCTGCAAAACATTTACAGTAGGCTCGACTCGCAGCGAATTCGATGCTTGAATCCTTCGGGGATCACGTTCTGGATTTCGCTACTGGACTATTCAGGCTCGGAGCATCATCTTCAGTCACCGTCCTGGCGATAGTATCAATATACTGCTCGGAGCAGAGCCAGGATATGGCAATTCCAGCCTTGCCAGGGGGAAGGTTGGGTTCTGCCAGTAGTACTAGTAGTAGTGCCCAAGTTGAGCATTAGGATCACGTTGAGCGTGATAACAGAGCTAGGCTGACTGTATATGGGTAGGATCTCATTCACTGCCAGGATCCAGTACCGATTTCTATGTCCACAGTAGCGATATTCTCGTCAGCGTGTTCTCTTGGATCCACGCCGAGGTCGTAGATCGCATTCGAGTATCCTATGTCTGAGCTCTCGTAGTTCGATCTAGCAAGTAGCGGTACCTGAAAAACAACGCTGAACTTTACGCCACACAACCTAAGTCGAGTAGCTCAGAGTCTGTAACAGTAAACACGAACACTGCCTCCAATGGAGAAGGTGACTTCGAGGAAAACTCTCTATCGCAGACAGCACTGATGTCCCCGGTAATTTGCTCAGTACTACAGTCACGGCAGCTAAGGACTAAAGATTGTGAAAGTCGCACACACTTACAACAAGGATGAGCTTATTGGGATTCAAGCCAGCTTTGACGGCATTCTTGATCAGGTCTTCGGCGAAACGATCCGTATTGAAGGCTTCTACCTCCTTCTGAAAAACTGGTCACAACATAATAACGGCACTATCGACCATCTCTGCTATTCCATTCATTCTCTGCCAGTCACTTGGTAAGATGGATAGCCTAGCATGCAGGAATAACGGTTGGAGCTAGTGACCAGAACATGGCCCATGTTTCATGGATTCCCATGCACCGAGTTATTTGCTGACTCACTTCAAGCATGCCCGTACGTTGAGCTCCTTGATTGCCTCAATGAGCTCCTTAAAAAGTGGGTATTCACTGGGATCAGTTGATAACTGTAAACCCACTTGAAAACCGTCAACAGGATAATCTTTCAGGAATTTGCTGGCACTCTTCAAGAAAGTAGCTTTATCAAGGGTCTTGGGCAAATAGAACCGCGTGTCAGCAAATATCTCTCCCGCCGAGCTGAAAGCTATTCGCGCCAGATTTGAGAAGGTAGCTGAAATAGTAATCCCAAGTATAGTTGACAGCCGGGAGCGTGTGGTCAAAGCTTTCGGGGGCTTCTTTAATATTCCCCTAGTTACCTGCCTCCCCACAAGCGCGATAACTTGAGGTCACTATGGCGCAGTTCTACTGTGCCGATACAGTGCGAAATACTGATAGAATGCTCGAACAAGTGAGGGGAGATCAACTTGATCTGATCAAGTGAAGTACGCGCGCTGATAAAACAAATTCGTTAGCTCTTAGATATATGCAATCGGGTCACGGTAGTCACGTGCCGAGGAAACAGGCACCTCATGAGCCGATTGATGTGACGAACTTGATCATCAACCGTGGGGATAGTCTAGACAGTACCCGCCCAGTTGAGGAAGCCGCACATTTTCTACGACCACAGAGCTCGAGTGAGCACAGCAGGAGGCAGACCGAACCGCCAGCCGGGACCCGCTTCCGCGAAGGGGGCTGATAAGATTTCAGTTGACTCAACAACACCTGGAATGGGCATGGTCGGGGTCGAGGTTTCTCCATGAAATGTATTTGGTAACAATAGTGAATGATGACCTTGTTGCTGATACACAAACGGAGTGATGGTCCATCACTGATGGTATTAATGATATTTCTTCTGAGTGGACACTCCCCGCTAGTAATAATGTCGTGAATGTCTCGCAGGATGACAAGAACGCTCGGTAGATGATCTAACCTTGAACTCGATAAAAAATGCCAAAAACGAGCCATTTTTGATCTACTCGTGAGCCATATTTTGGGCGGCAGGCTGCCGCCGGCAGCGTGGTGGAAGGATTTTCCATGCAGCTTTCCTTTCGAAGTCATAGCCTCCGTCGATGAGTCGCCGACAGTGAGTCTCCGTGCAGTCCTGCCAGAACTGTCCTGGGTTACCCAGTACTACTAGGGGAAGAATAGTGGTTATTATTCTCGAGAAGGTTTATCATACTTTCTTTCCGGGAATTCCCGCTAGGGAAGAGTTGCATTTGTCGCTGATGGGTTACACTGCCGCAGCATGCATTGGTACGACTACAGACATACAAATCTCCACGTTTCACGTGACGGTCACAATGGTTTCACGAGATCCCAAGGGTTTCCAGGATGGATTAAGATGGGTCTTGAAATGATTCGAAGTCCTCAAACAGAAAGGTGCACGATGAGATGATCCGTTGGAGCACTCTCGGTCGGTCGGAGTAGCTCCGGCCGACCGAGTCGCAGCGTGAGAAGCGAGTGGTCTAGTAGTGGCGGCCTTCATATCTAAACGCAACAACATCCGAACATTCAAGGAAAGAAAACGTAGCATATTGCTCTAGAGTCTAGACCCATCCCACAACCGGCCGCTCGATTTCGTCATTGGCAAGGTGATGAGCCAAAGCTTTCACTCTTGATCGCTACTCGAGCCACAACGAGGCTTGCA
>NW_003214849.1:49817-53246 GCF_000006405.1 Perkinsus marinus ATCC 50983
AGTATAGTTGACAGTCGGAATCGTGTGGTCATAGCTTTCGGGGGCTTCTTTAATATTCCACGGGAATCTCATTCCTTTGTAGAACTTCAACGGTTGGCCCATATAGGTGTCCGCGTTAGCAGTTGCACTGAAAGCGTACAGACACAGAAGCTTTGAAGAGACCCACATGGAGGACAGGGATGATACGACAACTGCACAAAAAAGTTGCCAAGTAGCCCGGAAGCAGCTCACAGTGTAGACTCGCGCCTAATTACCTGCCTCCCCGCAAGCGCGATAACTTACGGTCACTATGGCGCAGTTCTACTATGCCGGTACAGTGCGAAATACTGGTAGAATGCTCAAACAAGTGAGGGTAGATCAAGTACGCACGCTGATATGTAGTATATGCAATCGCGTCACGGTAGTCACGTCACGTGACTCACGTGCCAAGGTAACAGGCACGTGAGTCACGTGCCTTGATCTGACGAACTTGATCAACGACCGTTGATGTGCGGATAGTCTCCGCACATGCTCTACAACCACAGAGTTCGGGTGAGCACAGCAGAAGGTAGACCCAACCACCGACCGGTGCCCGCTTCCGCGAAGCGGGAACCGGACACAATCTCAGCAGAAGTCGTAGCCCGACGTGACGTCGGCAACGTGCGGTCTCGAGACAGGATGGCGAACTGTGGTAAGGATTAAAACCCAAACCGGCGGATTGAAACCGCGACATGATCGGGAGTCGCGGGGCTAACCGCAGACTCGCGTGTAAGAGGGTGAGCTAAGAGTTGAGTTCACAGGCTGTGAATCACAGCCGCAGGCCAAGGCAAAACTACTAACAAGGGAAATCTGAGGAGATACGAACGAGAGTGACCGATATGTACTCAATACGAATGCTGCATCAACGTCACTGCAACGGTCGCCAAGGATCTTTTGCAGCCGCTGCGGCACCCCAACTAATTTTGTTTCCTGGGTAGACACAGTCGAGACCGCGCTGCGAGCAACAGAACACAGAGACCTGCCAGCAGCAGCAGCAGTCTATCGTTTTCTCCTTCGCAACCCACGCGTGTTGCACACCAATATTCACGGCGTGAATTCTCACGGTGTAAAAAGCGTGGATTTCACGCCCTTCCATGGTTACCGCGTCGCGGCGCTGATAAGATTTCAGTTGACTCAACAACACCTGGAATGGGCATGGTCGGGGTCGAGGTTTTTCTATGGAGTGTATTTGGTAACAATAGTGAATGATGACCTTGTTGCTGATACACAAACGGAGTGATGGGCCATCATTGATGGCATTGATGATATTTCTTCTGAGTGGACACTCCCCGCTAGTAATAATGTCGTGAATGTCTCGCACGATGACAAGAACGCTCGGTAGATGATCTAACCTTGAACTCGATAAAAAATGCCAAAAACGAGCCATTTATGATCTACTCGTGAGCCATATTTTGGGCGGCAGGCTGCCGCCGGCAGCGTGGTGGAAGGATTTTCCATGCAGCTTTCCTTTCGAAGTCATAGCCTCCGTCGATGAGTCGCCGACAGTGAGTCTCCGTGCAGTCCTGCCAGAACTGTCCTGGGTTACCCAGTACTACTAGGGGAAGAATAGTGGTTATTATTCTCGAGAAGGTTTATCATACTTTCTTTCCGGGAATTCCCGCTAGGGAAGAGTTGCATTTGTCGCTGATGGGTTACACTGCCGCAGCATGCATTGGTACGACTACAGACATACAAATCTCCACGTTTCACGTGACGGTCACAATGGTTTCACGAGATCCCAAGGGTTTCCAGGATGGATTAAGATGGGTCTTGAAATGATTCGAAGTCCTCAAACAGAAAGGTGCACGATGAGATGATCCGTTGGAGCACTCTCGGTCGGTCGGAGTAGCTCCGGCCGACCGAGTCGCAGCGTGAGAAGCCGAGTTGGTCTAGTAAGTGGCCTTCATATCTAAACGCAACAACATCCGCAGAATTCAAGGGAAAGAAAACGTAGCATATTGCTCTAGAGTCTAGACCCATCCCACAACCGGCCGCTCGATTTCGTCATTGGCAAGGTGATGAGCCAAAGCTTTCACTCTTGATCGCTACTCGAGCCACAACGAGGCTTGCAAGAGTGTGCTCGTGGAAAAATGTTGGATACCTCGCATATCAATGCGCAGACTTGCATACGATAAGCGACGAACAGCAGGCTCTTGCGCACGACATTAACGCGATATTGGACCAAGATATGAAAAAATGGGAAATGAAAATGAATAAATGGTAAATAGATGGATACGGTAGTGAGAATGACCCGAAATCATCACATTGTTCAAGACTCTTGAATCAAGAGATATGTACAGTTCGTGAGGCACCAGCATCAGAGCTCACCGACGTCGCCACGCCGGCTAGGCATAGAATCATGATGCTGCGTAGATTCACAGTATATTCACGTTCTGTAGATTGCCGCGGATCACATATTTGGTGTAATCTTCTAGCATAGGAGAAAAGTCAAAAAATTCGTACTTAACCAAGTAGTACCAGCCACCTCTCACCCTTTTTATGAGGATTTCTTGTCTGCTGTAAAACTCAGAATAGGGCACATTAGAGGAGCATTTGTGACTGACTCTCAGGCCCAATCCGTCGCTCTGCGCTCCACCAATTAGACTATCCCACGAGCTCCAAACGCTCACGTTACGAGGGAGGGTACCAAAGTCGATAGTCGGAACTCGGAAAAACACAAATACACGATCTGGACCGTAGGAGTTCTTGCCTGGAGCTGGGTTCCACCAGAAGTCTCTGGTTTCATCACCGACACTCAGGTGAGCCCAACCATCCGTTACAACTAAGATATCGGGCTCTCTGGTTCTAGTAGGGCTGGACACAGTGATGTTTACTGACATGCTGCCATAATGCCCAGGCCTGTTAGTGTTGAGTATGATCCCGGCAACTTCTCTATAACTCCCATCGGTTGTGTTGCTCTCCATGCTGTAAATGCAGGAAGGCGCTAGCATATCGGTAATGTTGCTTCCCTCCCCTGGACCAGGACCTCCATAACAACCCGCTGGATAGTCAGCAGTAATCTTCAGAGGGGCATCAAGTACTCCTAGGGCTGCTTCCATCACAGTGGCAAGCAAGAGGGAGCCGTAAGCAGATGGCATCACGAATAAGATTTAACCTGAAGAGTTTGTTGATGGGAATCCGAAGAGTCGAACGGATACACGTTTATCTTCACGCCAACGGTACGCCCGCGGCATCATTATCACTACAGAGATTGGGCGTATGACTGACATAGCGAGGATATGTTAATGCGGAGCACCTCAGCGGTGTTGCTCGAAAAAGGACACAATTCATGAGCAGTAAGGAACAATTCGTGAGATACCGTGTGTTCCGTTCATGTAACAACACATTGTGCTGAACACAAGATTTGAGTATAACCCTCTCTTGCACGTGAGTACAAGCCACAGCTGAGTA
>NW_003214849.1:53346-59939 GCF_000006405.1 Perkinsus marinus ATCC 50983
ACACAAATACACGATCTGGACCGTAGGAGTTCTTGCCTGGAGCTGGGTTCCACCAGAAGTCTCTGGTTTCATCACCGACACTCAGGTGAGCCCAACCATCCGTTACAACTAAGATATCGGGCTCTCTGGTTCTAGTAGGGCTGGACACAGTGATGTTTACTGACATGCTGCCATAATGCCCAGGCCTGTTAGTGTTGAGTATGATCCCGGCAACTTCTCTATAACTCCCATCGGTTGTGTTGCTCTCCATGCTGTAAATGCAGGAAGGCGCTAGCATATCGGTAATGTTGCTTCCCTCCCCTGGACCAGGACCTCCATAACAACCCGCTGGATAGTCAGCAGTAATCTTCAGAGGGGCATCAAGTACTCCTAGGGCTGCTTCCATCACAGTGGCAAGCAAGAGGGAGCCGTAAGCAGATGGCATCACGAATAAGATTTAACCTGAAGAGTTTGTTGATGGGAATCCGAAGAGTCGAACGGATACACGTTTATCTTCACGCCAACGGTACGCCCGCGGCATCATTATCACTACAGAGATTGGGCGTATGACTGACATAGCGAGGATATGTTAATGCGGAGCACCTCAGCGGTGTTGCTCGAAAAAGGACACAATTCATGAGCAGTAAGGAACAATTCGTGAGATACCGTGTGTTCCGTTCATGTAACAACACATTGTGCTGAACACAAGGATTTGAGTATAAACCCTCTCTTGCACGTGAGTACAAGCCACAGCTGAGTAGAATTGAGGTTATACAGTAAACTCGGCTCTGATCAGGCACTCTGTTTCAGGGTGGTAGTCGCGCCGGCTTCACAAAAAAACTCAATCCATCGCCCACAAATGAGTAAATTCACGGTTGTCATCCTTTTTCCGCACAAAATTTACTCGGCGCCGCACAATTTTTTTCTCTGTCGGCACAAAACTTTCACTGGGAAAATTGGCAACGGGAAAATTGTTGCTATTCCGGAACATCCTGCAAATAGTTGATCGTTGGTGAGTACACTCAGTCTCCATCAGAGGAACAGGACCAACTATAAGCTCCTGTGTGATGAGGCACTCGAAAGAGTCCTCAAGGCTCCTCAGCAAGTTCCTCGGCATCTACCGTACGACTTCGAACGATTTCCCAAACTTCAACAAGATTTAGATACTTGCTGATAGTGGATACTGTGTGACTTCAACTGACTTCGGTAGAGCGAAGAAAAAGTTTTGGTCTTTCATATTACTCACCATGAAGATACTGGAACTCTCAATTTCCCTAAAATGAAAGCTCTAGCCTCCGAGTTGTGGCAGGGCGCGTGTAGACTCACGTGTGCCACCTGGGCACTGCGGAGGATGACACGCAAGGTACACTAAGGACACTCAGAATATTAAGCTTCTGTCGTAAGCCACGGAGGCTTGCTAGCTGGAGTTACCCTAGGACCTACATCGGAGACCTCGGTTAAAAAAATATCACGCTTAACACATATACTACTCCAGGTTGTCAAGACAGTCTGGCTTGTGTGAATAGCTTGGCAGCTTGAAGGACTCAGGTTATCCCCTTGTGCCCACAGCGATTGTGTCAATCGCTGTCCCAAACCAGGCTTCGCCGAAAGACAACTCCCTGGCACGGTTTCAACCCCGGAGAAGCTACGCTTTTCCTAAGCAGGAAAACGCTGCATATATGTTTGTGCCAATTCAAAGTGAGGTCAACGATGAACACAACAATCCTGATCCTACGCTAGAAAACTACTATGATCTTCGATACCTCTCGTTTTAGTCTCTACTCCTACTACTACTGCTGCCTTCTCTCATACGTGACTTAGACTCCTTCCTCGGCGATGATCGGCTATACGACCTCGACAAAGACGACGACGAAGACCGGCTCGAACTCGGGTGCCAACGATCACGACTATAGCTTCTAGGCCGACGTTCTCTAAACCTTTTAGGTCTTCTCCATGATCTCCCACGGACTTCGTCACGAATACGACTCATCACGATCGAACTAGGGTTGCGGCAGTCGTTTCGTATGAGGAGATCCGGTCCGAATACGCGAGACAGCTGATCCTGTCTCAGCTCCCTCAACCTGTCCTCACATTCCGCATCAAGCCTATATTTATCGCACATGTCAGAAACCGAGATTCGATGATAGGGACTTCTCGATCTGGAAAGCGATCTCGAATCCCTTCGCCGAGATCGATTCTCACGCTCTCTTCCTCGGCGTCTATACGCCATATCGTCCTCTTTCCTCTGGACCACCCTCTTCACTCGAATGCCAACATACTTCTGAGGAATTCTCACCTCCTCACGCGATCTCACATCCCTATTAATCGAGTCAACCGCCTCATAAAGCACATCTTCTAGGAACCTCCTGCCCGATCGATTCAACACTGAATTCAGCAATCGCATGGTTAAAGAGTCCTCCAGGAAATCTCCCGCTTCTACAATACGTTGCTCCTTCACAGCATCCTCCACTGCCTCCTCAATGACCCTATCGCCCTTCCGAGTACCGCCGGCGTCGTTCCTCGCCTTAGGTTTAGTTCTATCAACATCGCTTACGTCACTGCTAGATTGCGATCTAGCGCGACTCTTTCTATCGTTGTTATCACGGCGACTTCTTGATCTCGATACGGATCGATTACGTTGAGGAGAATCGTTTCCCTCCGCTGATTTGCGATCTCTTGAATCCGATTTCCTTCGCTCGGCAGGAACGGACTCAGATCTCGAACGACTCCTAGAGACTTCTGATCGACGTCCACGACTGCTACTGCTTCTACTACGGCTCCTGCTACTCGCCATTGCAAAAATAAAAACAGGGACAGAGGAGTGCTGAAATCAATATTACAATATATGTTCGCTCTCCTCAGCTAAGCTCAAGACTCTTGAGTCAGCTTTACACCCTCAATACCTACTTAACACTTATTAACCTTTTACCATACGATAACTTTGTATCGTACACTTTTTTCTCACTAGCACGTTCAGTTTTCATGGAGATTTCTACCACTGAACATGCGCCGACGTACACTGTGGCAAGAACTCACGACATTCACTGTGATGTGAAGTATAGTTCCCTATAGAAGTTTACATGCGAATTCGGGTAGAAGTGTACAGAAACTAATAAGAACTTCCCAAAATTCCCTAGAATTTTCATATTATCACCAACACATGTAGTTGACCATGTGTACACTTTCCTACACCACCCGAGATACGGAAGTGATGAGAAAATTTATAAACTTCGACGGACCGACCTGCACAGAGGCTCATAGAAAAGAACCTCCGTGGTACAAATTTGAACATCGATCTCGAGTTTTCTCTCCCCCAAACAAAACAAATAACGATTATTCCATAACTCATAAGAATGCCTACTTCCACCATAAAATCATAAATATCCAAGGTCGCTGCGGTAAAGATACAAAATAGGTCCAAGTCGCATTTGCTCCCAGTTTGAACCTACTATACTATTCCCGCCCTACCCAAGCCGTCCTCCATATTCCTGCAATCACGATGAAGATGAATACTACCGTCCCCGAACATCCCCTATAGCTGGTCCTTGCTCATCATCACCAACAACACCGTACTTCACAACCAACTACGCTACGACTACTTTTCTAGACAGCGATCGAACCCTCGACGACACTCCCTCCTCAGCCTGACTTCACCCTGGTCGCGTCTAGTCGCTGCCCATCGCCTCTGATACTCGGTGACTCCGCATCGCACTATCCACTTATACTCCTTCTGTCGCTGCTCCTACTACGGCTACTGCTGATCGTGGATAAAACCTGGTGACTCTGTCTAGAAGTTCGACTCCTATTCAGTCGGAACATCTCAACACACGAATACATGAACGATTATGAGCGATATATTCCGACAAAAACGTACCAAAGTGAATGTGCGCGTTATATCCGAGCTGAACACTACGACTCAACCCCTTCACATGGACGATTATTACCCCAAGTTCTAGAGATCCCGGGTTCGAACCTAGGACAGGTCACAGAGTTCGCAGGAACCCAACACGAGTTCTGCTCGGTCAAAGTCATATAAGGTTTGTAAGAAAAGTAGACATCTGCGCCCGAGCACAGTAAAAAACTTGTTCAGAAAGTCCTACACGAGGATCGAACCTGGATCGCCAGCATGAGAGTCAATCGCTCTTCTCGATGGCCTGCTCAGCTCCACTCTTATTCATTCCTTCTTTACTGTCAACTATGCGATCGATGATAATACTAATACTCGGCACCCCTAAAGAAAACCATATACGTACCGTATTTCGGCTAAAATGATCCAAATAAACGCGGCCTACGAGAACGAGCAAACATACTTGATGACGCATTTTCACGTCGGAAAATCCGAGACGCCTCTAATCCACGACAAATATGAAGAGCGAAAAAATCCAAGAGCGTTTAATTCGTACATACAATGCGGACCAGATAGTATGTATGCATATGTAGATTTTCGAGACGGCTGAGTTCTTCAATTTGAGACTAGTACGACTATAGACTACGTAACGCTTCTAAAACGTTGGTGTCAATCGATTCACGTTGTTATCAAAGTTGACTTTCGAGCTCAGTTTGTCATCGAAAATACTACTTTACATAACGGTTTGGTGGTTCACACTGTCAAATGCCTCCAAAAATGGCATACAGCAACGATAATCATACTAGAAGCGAGAATCAAACTAAAATCTGTCTCGCGCGAGTACGGAACAGCCTAGCTAGCAACGCGAAGGCTGATACCGGAAAGACACTCTGGAAGATCATTAATCTATGTCGACGGCAATTCTATGTATCGACTATTCGAAGCGAAAGTGGAAATATGCGGAGTGTACTGAAACGCTCCAAGACAAAACGAAAATAACAAAATTATTCTCCACAGTGGGTCTAATCATATATCGGCTATCATATATCATATATCATATATAGAGCGTAATGCTTGGTTGAAGCTCCTTCCCTTCAACAGGCACAAGTTCGAATCCCCCATCTACCATGTTCCTCGCCAACTTGTCCCCCAGGGTAGTCAGGTCTGACCATAACGATGTCAGTCCTAATTTTGACTATCTTCCCAATCCCTGCTGACTCTGTTGCAGTAGCAGCAGCCACTGCATGAGTGATAGCCGCCGCCAGACCGGTCACTTCTAGGTGATCTACTGGTGCCTTGGCGCTTAGCTCACCCTTGGCCTGATACGAAAACTAAGGCAACCACGATATACACCCAAAACAGCAGTCGACGATACTATACATGTTGTTCATAGTAGTAGTAGTAGACTAGGAATGCAATCCTGTCGATAGACGAAAAAGGGTATTTTCAATTTTGCAAGCGCTGAAAAAATGGTAAAAATTAAATTCGTCAATGGATATCAAAATGACGCTGATATGCGAAATGTGGTAACTAAGTGTGTATAGCGTTCAGTCGATGTGTACCGGCATGCCATTGAGGAAGTTCTGGACGGCTCGGATATAGAAATTGGCAGAGTGCTTCGACGTACAGCGTATGACAGGCCTAAGGGGATCACCAATAGAGCGGAAAGTATACTCAATCGAAACGCACGAGGCATTCCTCTACTAAGGACCACCCTCGCTTACGTATCAGTATCGACGGAAGTCATTCTCCTGCGGGTTTGGCCGACTAGAGTCAGTAGAGAATGAGAAAACGGCGACTCTTGAAGCCTTGCTATCTTGAAATACCTCAATGCGTAGATCTGCAGCGGTCTAAAATTCACTGGCGCTATGACATGAAAAACCGAAACTAACTCGCCACAGAGTCACAAAGCTCGTGTTCGGGTTTCATGTTTAGGTTTTCCTCCCGCATACCAGTATTCGTGGGATTTTACTTTGTCGTAGGTGGCGTTCGTTTCGGAGCGTGTGCCGCATGTGATGTCATTAACGGGCCTCTTTCATAGGAATTAGTATTGTGCCTTAAATATAGCTCAAGTAGCCGAGAGTAGATATTGGGTCTTAAACTTGAGTAACGCCTTAAGTATACCTTGAGTAGCCTCAAGTCATCCCAGCATGTTGCTCCACTACTTGAGTAAACACATAAAGGCGCCCTAAGTTAGGAGTACCACAGTCTCGTAGTCTCGTAGACTGTCGGACAGTCTGGTGAACTCTGTATGCTGAGGCTACTTGCGGATATACCCTGCTCTCTATGGAGGTCGTATCAACTCTCATACTATCAGTCAACTGTCGGAAAGACAGTGGCATGTACCTAGTAGAAGCTACTTACCTAAGCGCATCATTTCTTGTAGGAAATGATGGGATGGTTTCGGCGTGGTTAAAGCTCCGATAGACAACGAATGGAGACCCTTACCAACAGTGAACTCAGGCATCCGGTTGAGTCACTCGAGTCGAGTGGCTCACATCTATTGGTCGCTCACGAAAAACATCTCAACTGTTTACTGATGCTATGGTATTCACGACTGTTATGCATGGCTCTGATTGTATCGGGAGACTGATACAGCTTTTCTTACCATGCAGTACTCCCACTGGGAGTCCAAGTTCCACGCTTGATGTGAGTATGGAAAGCCCTTATTCTCGCTCTAACGTGTCGGATCACTAGAATCTAGAGGCGAGGCTCCAGTAAGCGATGCTTGTTACTCGCGAGCCATTCAATTTTCGCTCATTCTTCG
>NW_003214849.1:60039-70956 GCF_000006405.1 Perkinsus marinus ATCC 50983
GCCGACAGTTATTAGCTGTCAGTGGAGGGATCACACCGGTTTGGCCAGTGCACGATGAAGCTTAGAAGTATTTTCATATTCCTCGCAGGATACATGAACTATGCTCTTGCGAATGGTGTGTGCGGCCATGATTCTTTGTGTAACTCAAGTCATACCACAGCAGACTGCATTACTCGTCATTTCAACAACGACAACGACAACCATAACATGTCTCATTATTCTCAAGTCACTTCTCGATCACAATAGCTTATTCTTGACAAGCTTCATTCAGACTCCTCGCCGTCATCGCTTTCTTCGGATTCGGGTAGGGATTCTGATTCGGGTTCGGGTAGGGCAGCCGCCACGTTCTGGCCTAGATTGTAAAGCTGAGGTAAGAAGCACTGAAATTGGCGGAATGAACACCTGCTAGCGTTTACCGTGGAATCAGCACACAGCTCTGTGATCAACCAATGTGCAGCTGTGGGCTCCTCTAAGTCACCTAAGCTCGTCTTCGCGTAAAGTGGACTATTCGGTTTGCGCTTGAGCGCGGCGCCAGCTAGACCGAAGTAAAGCTTCGTTAGTGCAAGCTTCATAACGTTCTTTGGCTTGAATATCCTGGACCGATGTCTCAGACGCGAGTGGTCCAGAGATCCGACTTCTATTTGATATTTCCCCAACTCTTCCTCCCCTTGCCAGTAAGGGAAAGCTAAATTGAAGTGCCTGAACGGTCGATCTATGCCATCGGCTCGCTTCTTGACTCGCTTTCCTCGAGCTCATAAGCAAAGCCAACGGACGCAGCATCTCCCCAATAGGAGTGCGGCACTCCACACGAGTATTCAGTGGAACATGACAAAACTCCCGCCACTTACGTTATTTTTTGCCTGGGGATGATCTTTCGGGCAAGGTGGTGGAATACCTCGCCATTCCTGAACAGTACATTAGCTCTGACACAACTCCCGATGTAACCGATAACCTCACTCATTTTTCGCTAAGCATCTGAGCTCAGACAAGGCAAGTACACCATCGGTTTTTCTCTCTCCGGCTGATTTCGAAGGTACCATGCCGAAGATGGCATAGAGTCCAGATGACGATATTTTGTAATCTTCATGCGGGCCTTCAGGGCCTTCGTCAGCGGGCCCTTGAACCTACATTAGCCTCATGCTTGCAGCAGCCTCTAGAAGGTCTTCCCTACCGTCAAGTCGCGCGGGATACCCGTGAACCACGATCCAAGTTGTCCCGCAATTTCCGACGCTTTCTGAATGAGAATTCATTGACCGAGCCGAGGCGCGAATTGAGATAAACTCGTCTTCAAGAGTCTTACGGAAATTTTCTTCCCGCCGTTGCTGACCTTCACTGCGCCATTTGCGGGGACGGGAAGTATGCCCGGCACCAGCGAAGGCCTCGGATGGGCTATGCTCAAAGCCTGAACCATAAGCGAGACTTCATCGCGATGGATTCCAGGGTGAGCTCATGAGGATTGAGATAGCTGACAAGTTTTCTTACGTTACTAATGTCCTCTTGTGTGATGGGTGCAGTAGCGAGTCCACCATGCAGGACGAGGGCACAAGTCGCAGCACGAATCGCATAATTGACATTCATCATGATTTTATGACTAATACAACTGACTGGATTTCCAGTTCACCCGAACAGAAGCTAAGTGGTATTATCACTTGAGTGAAATGATTTGGAAAGGTTTGCGTCTCGTCTGAGGAGACTGGAAGAAGGTGATTGCTCGAAAGGGCGAATCACAGCGATTCAATCGCTCGGGGCGATCGATCCTGACATCCTGAGCGGCGTTATGCAAGCCCCTACTATACTGCTCGAACTCCTTAATACATGATCGTTGGTAACGATTCGTTATTCATGATCTGTTGAGCTGAATGATTCAGTAAACCTGGAGGAGGCTATGTTGGAAACACCCAATGGAAGTAACAAGTGTCGGCGTCATGTCTCCTCTGAGGAGACTCCTCGTCGTGACGAGCCCGCGATTGCAAATCAGGACACGCTCGAAGCGTGTCGATTCCGAGTAGGCTCGTGATGAGACTGAAAACGCCTTGGCAGGAGTTAGTTCTAGATTAAGAACCCATGGGTTTCCTCGGCTGCATATTATACTGAGTGTCCATCACAATTTTCTGCGTTTTCTTTACCGCTAATTGCGACAGTGTTGAAGTATATGTTCGCTTCCCTCAGCTAAGCTTTGGAATCTCCTCACTAATTCGAGGAGTTCATACACGAAGCCTGGTAGAAGTTCCCGGAAACTAACAAGATTCTCCCCAACAATTTTCACCAACACATAGTTGACCATGTGCATATTCCCACTCTGATTTGCGGAATTGCTGATTTGCTGGTGAGAGTTCTGATGTAAGCTCTCCACTCAAGTGCTAGGTCTTTTGCTTTACCGGTATTATGGGAGTAGACTGATAGGTAGAATTTCAGGAGTTTAATTATCGAGTTAATGAGATGACAACTAACATGGATATTCGTATTACTGAGTGATAGTAGGTTGGACTGTACGACAATGAACGGGACATAGCGAATTGTGATCGGAAAAACACCCGTGTTAGCAATCAACGTTTTTCAATCGACGGATAGTGACAACGTTGACAAGTAACAACGTTAACAGTTGACACTGTCAACAGTTCGATCAAGATAATACAATCTCGAAAAGAGATCTAGTTTGTTAGGATTAGATAACTCAACAAGAGTTATTAACAAGTGGTTCTTAACTTAGGATCAATACAGTAATCATAAAGTATACGCTAGGCTAGCAAAGGGGACAAGTATCACAAGAATCTAAAATTACAGGAGACACTTGTGTACAATATTTCCTCACATAGTTCTTCCGGGCGTTGACGCGCATAAGTGATATTGTATTAGAAGCGTCTCATAATGCTCAACGCAGTAGAGGAGACGCTGAACGGAATGCGACTAAGGAAAAACTATATATACTCAATTGGAGTACAGTTCGATTTGGTTCCGGGTTCGATCCACGGCGCGAGCATTTTCTGCAATATACCGTGCGCGTGCGTGCATTTTCATAAAAGGCATATCTCTCTAAGTCAAGATTGAGATCATCTCGAAATTTAACATTCTTTAGTTGAAATCTAATAGCAATAAGAAACTGGGCTTAGCGGAGCGAAGCTACTTAAGATTAATATTAAATAGTGACTTCCCGAAAAGTGTTCGATGATGTCCAAATGTAGTGGAACGTAATCTGTACTCAATGGTGTTTTCCAAAGCTCAACAGTGTAGAGAAATATGCACATGGTCAGCAACATATGTTGGTGATGATAATATGAAAATTGTGAGGAAACTTCGGGAATTGATTCCAATACATTTCTACCTGCATTCGTAGGTATACTTAGTTTCAGGGAAACTCCTGAGCTCAGCTGAGGAGAGGGAGTATATATTTCTAAATATTATTATCGAAATATTATTTCGCCGCTTTCCTCAGCTGTAGGGCTTCATATACGAATTTTCAGGTAAAACGCTCAAAAACGAACAAAAGCTCCCAAAACTCCCACCGAATTTTCATATTGTCATCACCAACACATGTGATTGATGACAATGTGCATATTTTTCCACATTGTTCGTCGCATAACTGCAACATAGAAAATGCAGGGCGACTTTTTGTAATTTTAGATATTATAAAAAGCCGTATATTTACTATTGTTGAAGTATGAATATATGCACGAATTCAGGTAGGACTAATGAAAATTTCTTCCAAAATTTCCTCTTAGAATTTCCGTATTGTCATCACCAACACATGCAGTTCGCTACCATCTGTTTCACAGTTGATGTTATCTCGTACATGTCGCGCGTGGTACCATTCGAGTCGCTATGTTATTGACAATTGTGGAATAAATACGAGAATGTGAATATTTCACGCACGATTATATACAAGCTCACTACCATCTGTTTCACAGTTGATGTTATCTCGTACGCTTTTACGGTCCTTTTCCGTAGCGTCATATAATCGTGTTATAAACATGTCGCGCGTGGTACCACTCGAGACTCTGTCGGAGAGACTCATAAAATTCCGTAAAGTGATGGAGGAGAAGCAATTCGGTGCTTATATAGTTCGCCACGATGACGCTCATCAGTCCGAGTAAGTCAACTTATAATGATCGTTTGGAAATTTTGGGAAATTTTATTGAATTTTACGCAAATTCGTAAGTAAATTTTCACGATATAGTGAGAAAACTCCTGATCTCAAAAAGTTGTTGAGAGTGTGGTATGAATTTTCAGATACATCGCTGCTTGTGACGAACGCGTAGCATACCTCTCTGGTTTTGACGGTTCTGCAGGGACATGTGTTGTTACTCCGACACAAGCTCTTCTGTGGACCGATGGCAGATATTTTTTACAAGCTCAAAATCAATTCGGAAAGGAGTGGTATCTGATGAAAGACCGTGAACCTAACATTCCCACAGTGAAAGATTGGCTGCTTAGTAAGAACAGCATATGGAATCTACGATGTTAGTAGTACTAACATGAGAGCTTCGATACGATCGTGATATAATGGAGTTTCACGACCCGTTTTACGCGAAGTGGCGTAAAACTCGGTGAAAACCCCAATATGCAGTAGTCGTGAAATATATTTTTCACTAGTGCTTTTCATATCACTAGGGTGGTGAAACTCCGTTATAAATCTTGTATCAGTGCATATCACTATACTCAATATATCAATATAGTAGAGTTTCTTGACCCTAGTGATATGTTTCACGACTACTGCATATCACCGCGAATATCGCGAGTTTTTCACCGAGTTTTACGCCACTCCAACACACCGTGTAAAACTCCATTATAGTACTCCCTTGGAACTCGCATTTGTTTTATGTGAATTTCATCTGATTAACGTTGTGAAAGAACCACTTCTACATATCTACATTTTCGAGATGGTTTTCCATATTGTCACCAACACATGTAGTTGAACATGTTTATACTTTCTTACACTGTAGTAGTTTATGATAATTTTCAACTATACAGTATTTATGCATATCTACATTTTCGAGGTGGTTTTCCATATTGTCACCAACACATGTAGTTGACCATGTTTATACTTTCTTACACTGTAGTAGTTTATGATAATTTTCAACTATACAGTATTTATGCATATCTACATTTCCAGATGGCTGAGTTCTTGAGACTAGTGATAATTGCATATGGAACATCTTATATTAGTAGTATAACAACAGTTTGGAATTTGTAATCGTCTGAGATATTGAATCTCCTATCCGCATTCAGTGTGGGGGGAAATATGCATACGGTCAACCACATGTGTTGGTGCTGCCAAAAATGTTCGCTTTCCTCAGCTGAGCTCCAAATTTTCCTCACTAATCATAGAATTTTATATACAAATTAGGAGAATGTATAAGATTAGTGTACAGACACTAACAAGGATTTTCCAAATTTTCCTCAGAGTTTTCATATTGCCACCAACACATGTGGTTGATCATGCGCAAATTTTACCACACTGGCATGTGTTGGTGATGACAATATGAAAATTCTGAAAAAAAGTTATTAGTTTTCACCCTCATTTTCATGTATAATTAGCTTTGGAAACTCCAGAGCTCAACTGAGGAAAGCGAAAATATATTTCTCCGACGATTACTTTTTCCTTTTTTTCAGAAAATGCAAAGGACGTGACTGTCGGTGTCGACCCAGCGGTTACCTCAGTGGCGAGCTATATGGATTACACGAAAAGTGGTTTGAAAATCGCAATGGAAGAGCAGAATTTGGTGGATGCAATCTGGGATGATGATAAAGAGTACCCTAGACCTAAGCCTGGCAGTGATCCGGTAATAAGGAGTTTTACGACCCGTTTTACGTGAAGTGGTGTAATAATACTCGATGAAAAATGCGATATTCGCGGTGATATGCAGTAGTCGTAAAATATGTTTTTCACCAGTGTTTTTCATATCACTAGGGTGGTGAACTCCATTATAAACATTATTTTTCCCATTGTTATCAAACTCTAGAAAACGTTATTTCTCAAAGCTGGTGTCACTCTGTAGATGAAAACAATTTGATTCGTTCGCCTTGGAAGATTTCATTTCAAACGTAGGTGCTGTTCCTCGATGAGAAATATTCTGGAGAGAGTACACTATCGAAGTTAACACGAGTTCGAGAGGCTATGAAAAAACAGAATTGTAATGCGATGTTGGCGTCGTCTCTGGATGTCATCGCATGGACTACTAATCTTCGAGGAAGTGATATAGAGTAAGGCTGGGGGAAAGTACGGTATTCATGAGTTGATCTAGCCCAGACGTTTGGGTGTTGGGCGACTATGAGAAAGGTCGTGGGATCAAATCTATGTTAGAGTGTTATATTATTAGTAGTGGTGACAGTCACCGAGAGAAAGAAATTGCTGTAGTGATTGATGGGATTGTAATTTACAAAATGACGATTATTGAATTTTATCGAAAGACTAATACAATGTACGTTCGCGGCGACCCAAGGTGTCCTCGTGCGAATGCACATCTCTCGTGGCACGTTGGGGGGAGCAACGAGGTCGTGACCTAAGTACTCCGACGTTGGTCCCTCCATAAGATCTTACATCCGTATGTTTGCTGCAAGGTTAACAACTGGTATTAGGTGATATAACATTAGAACCTAACATAATAATCGTTGTATATACGCCTTATATGTATTACGTAATAGGAGTATCCTCTAGCGTCTTGTCGTCGTCGTTGTTGTTAGTACTGATATGTTTTATGTGAACCCGTACCTCTGTGTGAAGTCACAGCTACCGTACTCGCACTCCTGTAGTGGTGTAGATGAATATGTGTATATTCATGAATATATTTTGCGAATGAGAATAAAGATTCACTAAAATCTATATTCGCTCGATATAGTTATTACTGATGTTTACTTCTTGCAGAATTGATATTAGAGAGCTCATATGCTAGTCCATAGGAAACAAATTTCTTTTTCACATGAGCGAACTCATGTAATGGAATTTCTTTAGTTTAGTTTTACATTATGTTAGGTACAATCCCCTATTCATGTCGTATTTGGTTATACTACAAGACTCTTGTTTGCTTTTTGTGAATTCTTGTCGCTTCACAAAGGATGCTACTGATGCTATGCAAAAAGCTGGGGTGCAATGTCGGCCTTATGAAGAAGTAATGTGAAAAAATTTTGTGGCGCGTGACAGATTATTTTCGTCAGGTTTTTTCCTGGCTGAAATCCAACTGTTCATCAATCGGAAAAGTGTGGCTGGACCCCAACGCCTGCAATATGGCAGTTTACAGTGCGCTGGGTTCGGAGGCTGCTAAGTATGAGAACAGACTCCCTATGGTGTTGTGGAAAGCGATTAAAAATGAAGTGGAATGTGAAGGCGCGAGAGAGGCTCATCGAGAAGACGGTTTAGCTAAGACTAGATATATGTAATATGGTGGAGCGTAATACTACTCTGTTAAATGTAGTGGTTGTGATATATATATTTCTCACTAGTGTTTTTCATATATTGTTGAATAAATAGGAAATTCTATATCATAGCATTTAGTAATTGTTATGTTTTGTTGGAGTTTCACCCGTTTTACGTGAAGTGGTGAAAAACCCGATATGAAGTGAAATTAAAATACTTGGCGAATCACTTCATATCACGTGATATACATACCACTTGTTTTACTAGTGTTTTTCATATCACTAGGGGGGTGAAGCTCGAGTGATGGAAAATATGCACATGTGTTGGTAAAATTTGTGAAAATTCTGAACGTTGGTTTCTGTACTTTTTTTTCCGGATTTTATATGTAGAGCAGTGTTGGAGTAGGAATATATGCTAGCTTTCCTCAGCTGCTGAGCTCAGGAGTTTCCTATACAGTGTTGGAGTAGGAATATATGTTCGCTTTCTTCAGCTGAGCTCAGGAGTTTCCTATACAGTGTTGGAGTAGGAATATATGTTCGCTTTCTTCAGCTGAGCTCAGGAGTTTCCTATACAGTGTTGGAGTAGGAATATATGTTCGCTTTCTTCAGCTGAGCTCAGGAGTTTCCTATACAGTGTTGGAGTAGGAATATATGTTCGCTTTCCTCAGCTGAGCTCAGGAGTTTCCTATACAGTGTTGGAGTAGGAATATATGTTCGCTTTCTTCAGCTGAGCTCAGGAGTTTCCTATACAGTGTTGGAGTAGGAATATATGTTCGCTTTCTTCAGCTGAGCTCAGGAGTTTCCAAAGCTAACTATAAGAGTGTACAGAAACTTTGTAGAATTTCGTCAGAATTTTCAACACATGCAGTCAACTTTGAGTAATATCAACATGATAACAATATGAATCGATTGACACCAACGTTTTAGAAGCGTTACGTAGTCTATAGTCGTACTAGTCTCAAATTGAAGAACTCAGCCGTCTCGAAAATCTACATATGCATTCATACTGTATAATTGAAAACTATCATAAACTACTACAGTGTAAGGAAGTATAAACATGGTCAACTACATGTGTTGGTGACAATATGGAAAACCATCTCGAAAATGTAGATATGTATACATACTGTATAGTTGAAAATTATCATAAACTACTACAATGTAAGAAAATATACGTGTTGGTGACAATATGGAAAACCACCTCGAAAATGTAGATATGCATAAGTGGTTCTTTCACACTGTAGGTATTGGCTGGAGCACCAGCTCGCTGATCTTAAGAGGAGTGATCTCGACGAAGTTGATGTTGCTGATAAATTGGAAGAATTTAGGAAAAAAAGTCCAAATTTTCGCGGGCTTAGTTTTACAAGTACTATATGTGTGGGCGTTGAGGAATTGCAAGATAGCAAGATTTTCACATTTTTCAGCGATTTCTTCGTTTGGAGCGAATGCTGCGGTTATTCATTATAGTCCTACGAAGGGAAGTGCGAGATCTGCTAGTGATAAGGAAATGTGAGTTGGAAAATGTTTGCGCATGCGTGCAGTCTTGGAGTAGGAATATATGTTTGCTGCATTTGAGAGTTTTTTCAGTAAATGTTGGTTAAGACTTTGCCGAAAATTTCGGCTTAGTTCGGGAAATTCCGCATTGATTGTAGAAGTTTATATATGAATTCGGGTAGAAGTGTACAGAAATTAATAATAATTTTCGAAATTGTCACCAACATATGTAGCTGATGATGTACAGATTTTCATATTTTTGTGCATGCGTGCAGTGCTGGAGTAGGAATATATGTTAGCTTTCCTCAGCTGAGCTCAGGAGTTTCCTATACAGTGTTGGAGTAGGAATATATGTTAGCTTTCATCAGCTGAGCTCAGGAGTTTCCTATACAGTGTTGGAGTAGGAATATATGTTAGCTTTCCTCACCTGAGCTCAGGAGTTTCCTATACAGTGTTGGAGTAGGAATATATGTTCGCTTTCATCAGCTGAGCTCAGGGGTTTCCTATACAGTGTTGGAGTAGGAATATATGTTCGCTTTCATCAGCTGAGCTCAGGAGTTTCCGAAGCTAATTATAAGAGTTATAGTAGACACGTAAGAATTTCCCAAAATTTTAATACTATCACCAACACATGTAGTTGATCATGTATAAATTTTCCTATGTTTGTGTCTGCGTGCAAGTGTGAAATTTTTGTGTCTGCGTGCAAATATGATTTTTTTATCAAGGTATCTGGTGGATTCTGGAGGACAGTATTGGCAAGGCACGACTGATGTAACTCGTACCGTGCATTTGGGTACTCCTACTGCTGCTGAGAAGGATGCATATACTCGAGTTTTGAGGGGGCACATAGCGTTAGCAAAGCAGAAGTTCCCGGTGGGGACAGTTGGTCAGGCTTTGGACGCATTAGCTCGGCAATATCTCTGGCAAGGAGGAATGGACTTTCGACATGGAACAGGTGAGTAGTAGTAGTAGTAGTAGTAGTAGTAGTAGTAGTTGATGATGATTTTAAAATGGTAGTAGTTGATTTTATTAAGAATTTGGATAAAATGTGTATAAGTTTACCAAAAATTTCAAACTAGAGTAGATGATGAGTTTCAATCGTAGTAGTTTGTGATGATTTTGAAATGGTAATAGTTAAATTGGTTTTATTAGAAATTTAGATAAAATGGGTATAATTTTATCAGAAATTTCAGACTAGAGTAGATGATGATTTTCAATCATAGCAGTTTGTGATGGTCGGCAGTGTTGGAATATATGTTCGCTCTCCTCAGCTGAGGTTGGGAACTTTCTCGTTATTTATAAAAGTTGCTGTATGAATTCGGGTAGAAGTGTTGAGACTTTTTCGCACAATTTTCGTATTGTCATCACCAACACATGTAGTGACCATGTGCATATTTTTCGATAGCAAAATATACGTACGGTTTGGAGTTGAAATATATAAAAACTAATACGAATTTCTTCCAAAATTTCCTCTCTCGATACTTGTCAGGTCACGGTGTTGGAGCCTATCTCTGCGTTCACGAAGGGCCTCACAATATCGGACCTCCTGGTCGTCCAGGGTACTCTATAATGGGATGAAGATTTTCCTACTTACTGCTGTTTCACCACCCTAGTGATATTAAAAACATAGTGCATATTTTAGTTGGCGAAAAACGCATGTGAGCAGTGAATAACGCGTAAAACATGTGGTATGTGTTTTACGTGATACGGGGTGGTTTGCTGAGTATCGCGTTTTTCACCACTTCACGTAAAACGGGTGAAACAGCCTTGTGTATTTAGTATTCCGGAGCCGTTGAAGCCTGGCATGATAATCAGCAACGAGCCTGGATACTATAAGGATGGGGAGTTTGGTATTCGCATAGAGAGTCTGATGCTTGTCCGAGGTAGGTGGTAGGTCGCGGGTTCGATCCCTGCACCTGTCGTTTTTTCCGGAATATATTCCTCGTTAAATATAGGAGTTAGGCAGAAATGTAGAAAAATGAATAAATTTTCCTATTTATTAGTAAATAAAAAAGTTAACCGTTTTTCCACATAGTCTTTTCCCAGAATATATGTTCACTTTCTTCAGCTGAGCTC
>NW_003214849.1:71056-85486 GCF_000006405.1 Perkinsus marinus ATCC 50983
ACATTTGCTGGAAATGGAGACGCTAACTTTGGTGCCGATTCAGAAGAAACTGATCAACTCTGAGGATATGAACGCCGATGAAATAGAGTGGTTGAATGAGTATCACGCACGAGTTTTTGCCAATGCTGAACCACATGTAAGTGGAAATGTGAGATAATTATTAGTTTACATTTGTATTATGAAATTGGTAGAAGGATGGTAGGTATTCGATTATATGCTGATACTTGAAGAAGCTCTGTAGCAGCGAATATATTTTCTCTGGTTTTCGAGTTATTATAGTAGCCTTATTTTATGTCTTGTGAGGTTGTAGTAGCGAGATTATGTGTTTGGGATACTTACCAATACAGTGGCATATCACTATTTTCACAGTGTGTCACTATTTCCAATATACTAATACAGTAGCATATCACTATTTTCACAGTGTATCACTATTTTCAATATACCAATACAGTAGCATATCACTATTTTCACAGTGTATCACTATTTCCAATATACTAATACAGTGGCATATCACTATTTTCACGATATATCACTATTTCCAATATACCAATACAACAGGTGTACAGTTCTCTTTGTCAGATCAAAGATGAAGCCGAGTTGGCATGGCTGAGGGATGCCTGTGCTCCACTGGTGGAGACGACTTCTCCTCGAAAGCGTAGAGGATCTTCGAGCCGTGCTGAGAGTATTGATAAGAGACAAAAGAATGATTGAAGTTTTCATTTCGTGATTATTTTCTTGGATTTCGTAATTACTGGTTCTGAGTTGATCGTTAAGTGGGATGGTATGAACTGAGATGTCCAATTGGTCACTGTGAGAAGATTGGCTTTGAAGTAGGAACTCGGGCCGAATACTCGGGCAATCATCTCGGAATACCCTCCTTTCCGAGCGGTGCACTTGACAGAGATGTACTCGGATCGGGGACTCAGAACGGTGGGCACTGAACGGGCTCCTGGTGTGATATACTTGAGAGTGTTCCACATGGAAGAAACTCATCCGAATATATAACGTGTTCAACTAGAGAGGGAGATAATTCAACAGTTAGGATGAAGAAGATCGCGACAAGAAGCTGTGAAAAGTCTGATAATAATTATTATTATTATCAAAGTATCCCATCTCGAGCCTTGATAGTTCCCTACTATCAAACGCTGGAAAGACGACGAGAGAAAATCGCCAAGAGCAGCTGACCTGCTGGACTAGAGAAACGAGTTCTCATTCAAAAGGAGGTCGATTCTTGGTGTATTTTCCAAGCAAGGAACTGCGTCGTGTAATCCTACATGTGTTTGTCTTTGGCAAGTCGTCTTTGATTCTCAATATGAACGATTTAATCGTGATCAAACATGGGGTGAAAAGTGTGCATTACCTTTCGAACTCCAGGGAAATCAGAAGTGATTATTGGGATTGGTCAGATGAGGTGGTTGTTGCCCAGTGCTCCTAGACGTGAGTGAAATATATAAGATTGAAACTTCTGACCTCTCATCTCGGTGTGTCAGTGTTGGAGGTCCAACGCTGACAACACGGCTTAGACAATTTCGATGCACATTCCTCATTCTCGGTCGTGAGCAACGAGGGTTGGAGCTGACGCGATGTTTGATGTGTACGCATGGTTGTCCATTCGTAATCTCAATACTGGGAGGCGCACGAGCATGTCAATGCTAAGCACTTGGGGTTCTTGTTATGAGAGTCCTGGAAGCCCTTTATAACTCATTCTCCCCGAATGGCAATGTTGCATTGTTGTCTTGATGAGATGAACCCCTCACAAGAGGTGGAATATATTAACATCTTTCCTCACTAGTGAGGTCTGCTGAGCGGACGATGGTTCGCATGTTGAACTGAACATGCGGAGGTATCGAGATATTCTGCTCGACGTTCTAGTGTCAATGACTTCGATGCAGATTCCTGTTTGTGTTTAGCCGATTTGGCGAGCATGATCCGCCCTTCCCATATCGAGTCTATCCTTCACCCTAGGTCAGTGTCGACACTCCACAGACCCTTCTCGAAAGGGCAACTGTTCCCGATGCTCAACGAGAAGGAATTCTCAGAAACCTCCGATTAAAGTAGATGTCCAATGGGTACACAATCTTTCATGGAATGTTCGCTCAGCTTCAGAGATGTCACTCTCCTTCATTTCTCGTTCTCTCAACTTCGTCAATATCAACCCGTAGAAGGACACTGGGGGATGCGGCGTCCGATCTGAAACTCAGAATAACCGAGAATATATCTGTCTGTTGCCAACCAACATGTGAAAATATGCATATGGTCAACTACATGTGTCGGTGACAAAATGCAAATTTCGAGAAAATTTCAGATGTAACACAGGCTTCGGAATTGTCATAGTATGTGTTTCATTGTAAACACTTCCGTACGAATTCGTATATAAACTCCTATAATAACTTTGGGAACTCCTAAGCTCAGGTGAGGAAAGCGAACATATATTCCTCCAACGAATGAATCGTAGTCGTCTACGAGAATCTACTACGAGCAAACTACATCTTACCCTCACCCCGTATTCCTTCACTGACAATTCGCCGCAGCCGATTGACTCGCCGTCGACGGGCTGGAGGCTGAGGCACCTACGTCATGTGAGATAACTACCGGGACAGTTTACTTCACTCACATCATCTCCTGAACGCTCCCGAACAGGGCCAGCAGATGCGCTCTCTTCAGCTTCGGTATCCTCCTCAATGTTCGACTGGACAAAGCCATCTGACATCTCGCCGGGTGGTGTCACGTGGGAGGATTCGGTGCTGTCGGCGGACTCCCCAACGGCGGGCATGACCGGCACAAGGTCTGAGAGACAGGAGACTTGTGCGACCAAAATCATCGCTGGAATGGTCTAGTTGGTTATGACGACTGCCTAACACGCAGTAGGTCCCGAGTTCGATTCTCGGTTCCAGTATTTATCACTTGTTGGTTCTTCTTCCACATCATCATCATCTTGCCGAGTTTCACGACGTGTATCGACCTCGAATAAACAAAACGATTAATGCGAACCACCAAGCCAACGACTTGTAACGAGCACACGAATCGCATAAGACATAACTACTCGCGGGACCGCACAAAAGCGAGCTTCCTACTAATGAGCTCCCCTGCGAGTCACGTCGCCGCCGACTCTCAGCCTCTTCCGCCGTACAGAACGCCCAACCGAGGTGCTGATCGGTAATGACCAGTTCGTAGATGTGAACCAGCGCTTTCATAACTAGACATTTCCCATCGAAGCACGCCAATACTGCTCTCGAGTTTCAACCAGCAAAGCCGAGGGCTTTCCAAAACAATTTCAATTAACGAGTCTAGTTCTGTCGTGAAAGTTTTTAAGGGAGGTTTTGCTTTTTCCACTCCGGAGTGGCAACTCGAGCAAGCATGGAATGTGAATTAACCAGTGATGCATATCGGCGTATCGACTCAACACGTGAGAAGGGCGTCTTGAAATCCATGGCGCTAAGATCGTCTCCCCTCAGTCACAGCGGAGCGAAGTTTTTCACGATGTGCATCAGTGACCACACCTGGATAGTTGCTGCGGTGTTTTGAGCTTCTAATCAGCAAATGAACTGTCAATTTTCAGTCACAATCAGCCGATACAACACGTGAGGAGGGCGACTTCCCGTCCCACTAGGCCGTTTCATACCGCCCTACTGCTAGGCGGCGAGTTAGATATCTTTTTCAGTTCTATGATCATATTGCTTAGTATCAATCGCGACTCCACATATTCCACGCAGATGAGTATTCCAGGACGCGCTCAGGTTTCCCATATACCCTACCACGCCGCATGTACTGCACATCGCCATCATCCACAGATACGGTGGAAACCAACTAAGACGAAAAATCAATATTTTTCCAGCGATAAATTTACCTGAATTCCCCCTCGGGCGAACTGGCGACTCTAATACCGCCATGTGGGAGTTCCGCAGGCCTCGCGCGACACACGTCAAAGCGATACTCATGAGGGTTCGTAGCGCTGAAGTTAACGAATCGAACTTCATGCCAGGTTGGAAGAATATGCACATGTGGAAATTTATACGTAATCAGCTTTATGAAGTTGACAGAAATCAACAAGAATTGCCCGAAATTCCCACATTATCACCAACACATGTAGATGACCATGTGCACATTTTGTGCCCCCGACAGCCAAAGGCGTCTCACCTGTAGCACCAGGCCGAGTCCTCCAGCACGTCAAGTTCATATGAATATACAACTTCCTTATAAATACTTTCATACCTGATCAGTAGGAATATATGTTCGCTCAGGAGTTTCCTCACTAATTGTGAAAGTTTACATACAAATTCGGCTAGAAATATACAGAAATCATTGAGAATTTCTTCCCAGAATTTTCATATCTTCATCACCAACACATGCAGTTGATTGCAATATACATATTTTCCCCCAACATCGTTGAGGTTTGCTTACTTCTTTATATACGAAAATGATCGATTTATTGTAATATGTGGCAACTCAACATTCACCTCAGCCTTGTGGGAATTTTAACCCAAAACACTACTTCGTGAAAAAAAATATTTTTTTTCCAATTTACCATTTTCACATACACAGAAAAATTGAGTATATATATTAATCAAGATTCACTATACTACAGGGTGGTGAAAAATAAAGAGAAATTTCGCGGGGTGTAACTATGGAGTTTTCAACCCGTTTTACGCGAAGTGGCGTAATAATACTCGGTGAAAAAGGCGCGACATTTGCGGTGATATGCAGTCGTCGTGAAATATGTTTTTCATATCACTAGGGTGGTGAGAGTCCAATAAACTACTTCTACCTTTCCCGAATAATCTGCTCTTTTCCAACGACAGGCATTTGACAAAATTGACACACGAGATACCTAATTGAGATTATTCCTTCATAAAAATTTCATGAAAATTACTACCACTGACGACACTCTTTTTCGACCTCCTGCTTCGCTCCGCCTTTTTCCATATATTCAAATTGTTGTTCGGTCATGGAGTGGATGAATATATGAACTAACGAAAATAAAAAGGTAAATTTTAACGCTGAGAATTCACTGATCGCAGTTATCATATTCATTCGTCATAAGGTTGTGCAGTGTCGGAGTAGGAATATATGTTCGCTTCCCTCACCTGAGCTCAGGAGCTTCCAAAACTAATTATAGAAGTTTATATAGGAATTTCGGTAGAAGTGAACATACACTTCTACCCAAATAAGAATGAGAAGAGGGGAATCTGCACTGTCTACATTACACAATCGAGCTGTGCTCACACTAGCTTCGCATCATCACTGCATTCTCTCGGCTACTTTTCACTTTTCATCTGCTCTAGCTCATTTACCATGAGCCCAATCTACTTATGTTGTGTTCTACAACTACGCCTACTTTAACGAGATAGTGCAGCAGTCCATAAGAATTTCCTCCCAGAATTTTCATATTGTCGTTGACAAGTGTAGCTGACCATTTGCATATTTTCGCCCATACTATGATGAAACTAACCAGTGCCGTCAGTGTTGGAATAGGAATATGTTAGCTTTCCTCACCTGAGCTCAGAAATTGTAAGAGTTTATATATACATTCGGGTAGAAATGTTTATAAACCAATGAAATTTCCCAAAATTTCCCGAAATTCCTCAAAATTTTCTAAAATTTCCTAAAAATTTCCCACACAATTTTCATAATGTCACCGACAGATGCAGTAGTTGACCATGTGATGCAAACTGCTCATGAAAGATTCGAAATCCGTTTCTCCATTTTGAGAAGTCAGTGATGTAATAATAAACACGAAAAAGAAAATAAAAATAACAACAGTGAAGTTTCACCACCCTAGTGATATGTAAAACACTAGTGAAAAATATATTTCACGACTACTGCATATTACCGCGAATATCGCGTTTTTCATGGAATATCACGCCACTTAACGTAAAACGGGTCGTGAAACTCCACCGTAATATCAACCAATTATGTATACGTATCGTCAATCAGTGCAACATTTTGTATATGGAGTATAACAAAATTATAGTATTAGAGTTTCACCACCCTAGTGATATGAAAAACATATTTCACATTCTACTTCGTTGGTGAATAACGCGTAAAACACGTGGTATGTATTTCACGTGATATGGGGTGATTCGCCAAGTGTTTTCAATTCACTTCATATCGCGTTTTTCACATACAGTGGGGTGGCGTAAAACTCGGTGAAGAACGCGATATTCGCGGTGATATGCAGTAGTCGTGAAATGTGTTTTTCATATCACTAGGGGGTGAAACTCCAATATTACGCCACCTAAGCTTTTATCAATCGGAATTTTAAGACAAAATTTCTCTCCATCAATTTCAACCCCAAAACTCAACAATGGCGATTCCCAGGGTGAAACAATTTTCCGAAAATTTTGCTAAAGCTCGACGTTACAGCGGAAAAAAAGGGAAAAATTTCACATTTTTTACGTGCTACTCGGATTTTTCCGTTTTTTATTTCCGAATACTCACACAGTAGCTGCATATAGGTGTACCAGTGAAAATGACTGAGCCAAGCAGTGTTGTAATATATATGTAATCGCTTTCCTCAGCTGGACTAGGAGTTCCTCATTAAGGAGTTCATATACGAACTAGGGTAGAAATGTACAGAAAACCAACAAGAATTTTGCAAAATTTCCTCACCAACATATGTGGTCGGCTATTTGCGAATTTTCCCACATCTTTCTGGGAAGCGCAAAATCATGCAAAATTGTAACAATTGAGTTTCACGACCCGTTTTACGTGATGTGGTGAAAAACGCGATATTATTCGCGGTGGTATGCAGTAGTCGTGAAATGTATTTTTCACTAGTGTTTTTCACCCTAGTGATATGAAAAACATCGCGTTCTTCACGGAGTTTTACGCCACTTAACATCAAACGCGTCGTAAAACTCTATTGTTGTCGTGACTAGTGTATGAATAACACTCTGAAATCATTCCAGCATTCGTTTGCCTTATTCTCGCGTGGTTACGCACAGCCACTTCAACGGACTCCCCCTACATGTTGAGTTCAACGAGAGTGATCTTAGTGAATAGTTGGTGAATGGTTGGTATTCACCAACTATTCACCACTTAGTAAATGGTTGATTATATACATTAGATTACAACACTTCTTACCATGATAGACATAATAGCAACTGCGATATGCAGGCCTATTGTCGCGATACACGTTGGAGAAACTCCACCACAGAGAACGGAGTTAGGCATACCAGGAAGCTTTACGGCTTCATACGAAACGTATCTTGCAATAGCGACGATACGCAAAGAGTTGTGAAATATGTCCTTGCTAGTGTTTTTCATATCATTCGTTTCACGTGAAGTGGCGTAATAATACTCTGTGAAAAAACCCGATATTCGCGGTGATATTCGCAGTAGTCGTGATATCACTAGGGTGGTGAAACTCAATTGTAAAAATAAAAATTTGAGATAAATTATCCCAAAATTTCATGCAATGCATATATGAGCTCATTGAATTCTGACTAACAGTTGTTTTGTAAATTTTCGATCGGAGAAAATACCCTCGCTGGGATTCGAACCCGGGACCTACTCTTCACCAACCACCCACATAAGCGTCCACATTGCTCCCAACACTGGCTGGAAAAAGAGGCTCATTACACTACCGATATGAACATAGCCTAAGATCTTCATCAACTGTGGCACAGTAGCAATTCCACACAACTTCATAGCACTCTGAAAAAATAATTTCGTGGCGAGTGACAAAATTTTTACCTTCATGAAATCGGTCTTGGCAAAATGGGCATATAACGCGGGGAGGTACGTCTGAAGATCCATCGGGGCTACTTTGTACGCACACCCAAGATTCAAGATTCCTACACCTGATAACAGTGGACTTTCACCTTAGTGATATGTGGAATATATTTCACGACTACTGCATATCACCGCGAATATCGCGTTTTTCACAGAGTATTATTACGCCACTTCACGTAAAACGGGTTGTGGAACTCCAGAGCTGGAGGAATATATATTTGATTTCCTCAGCTGAGCTCAGGAATTTTCTCACTTACATGGAAATTCGGGTAGAAGTGTACAAAAACCAAAAACAGTTTACCAAAAACTTTATACGAATTCAGATAGGACTGTACAGAAACCAATAAGAATTCACCAGAAAATTTCCTCACATTTTTTTCTATATTGTCACCGA
The DNA here is from genome assembly GCF_000006405.1 of Perkinsus marinus ATCC 50983. NCBI lineage: Eukaryota > Perkinsozoa > Perkinsida > Perkinsidae > Perkinsus > Perkinsus marinus. The sequence continues at coordinate 79,185 of NW_003214849.1, forward strand.
AGATCCACGTCGCACGCGAAGATTCAAAGCAGGTACGATTATTACCAAGAAAAATCAACAGTAGTCCAAAATAGCATCCAGCCGTGAATAGCTGCAGTGCGAACTTGATCATTATCGAGGAAATCCTATAAAAAAAATTTGTATTATATTCCAACTATGGGGGCAGGTGGAGACACAATAGAGTTTCACCGCCCTAGTGATGATATGAAAAATACTAGTGAAAAAATTATACTAAACGACTGCTGCGAAAATCGTGGAGTATTATGCTACACCACGTAAAGCGGATGGGACTCCAATGAACGTATGTTCCTGTTGATAAAAAAAAGACACTAAGTGATATTTCAAGTAAAATATTTTTACAAGAAAAATTGGGCGAATTTGGGTATGAATGTACGAAAAATAGTAAGAATTTATCAAAATTTCCGAGGAATTTCCGTACGAATTCGGGTAAAAGTGTCCAGAAAATAGTAAATTTTTTTCAAAATTTCCCAATACCCTCATGGGTCAACCATTTACTTTGATACCTACGAGATATTATACCATAATATTTGTATATTTTATAGTAAAAATATATAATATATTTTAATACATCTACCTGGTAGGAAATATGATGATGGAGTTTCACCCGTTTGACGTGAAGTGGCGTAATACTTCGTGTTGTTATATTTCCGCGAAAACCGATGATACGATTGTTTTCCGCAAAGTGAATCGTGAAATATGTTTTCCATTAGTGTTTTTCATATCACTTGGGTGGAAATCCGTTGATACTAGTTGAATACCCGCGTTGCGAATACATTGCGTTGTAGACGTGAGCATCAGACTATACAAATTCGCTTTACGAATACGGCAGGTAATGGACTCTATTCAATGGAGTTTTCGAAGAGGAATCGTGAAACGCATATGGGGCTGAAAGTATAACTGAAAAGCACATCACACATTAGCTGAGCAGACTCGTGTCTCCTTCGGTGCGACATGTCTACATAAGTAATTTCTGACGCCATTATTCCGTACTATTAGATACATAATATATCTTTGTAAACAGATATACTGTACATCGGTTTCGTTCAATACTCAAATTACAAAAATAAGTGATGTATGTCATAGGGCTACTTTTTTAGACAACTCAACATCTTCTAAGTAGTGGAAACTTGAGCAGTGTGCAGTGAATCGTACAAGATAGTTTCCGGTGGCAGAGACCACCCGCGCTCGGCCTAGACCCTCGCGGGGCCCTTCCCGCTCGGGTGAAAATTTGTGAGGTATCCCGCACAGAGTACAAGGAAACTCACAATCGACTTTGAAATGCTGGGGGCTCACTCTTCGACCAACAAGATGAGATAGCATCACCCGAAGCAGCTTCGGCGAAGCTAAAGGAGGATCTTGCCTTCGAAAAGGAATGAACATATCTTCGGCCACGGTGATGCTATTAATGGTATCATCATCATCTTCACGTGACCCTACGATACAAGGAAACTCACAATCGACTTTGAAATGCTGAGGGCTCACCCAGGGTTGTTCAAATCGCGAAAGAATTGGGCCAAATTCTTTCCTCGAAATTTCCGTTGAAATTTCCTGAAATTTCCGGAAATTTGGCACAATATGTATCGTTTCGCTCCGCGCTGCGCGCGGTGTTCTACAGGTGCGTTGGCCGCCAAGTTGGCGGCGCGGAAAACGCGCCCCTGGGTAGGTTAAGGATGGCGTTTACGGTTCTATAAACCACTGCACTAAGAACCGACGCCCGCTGCATCGAGACCTTCCACAATCGGCTGACAGTGGCACCGTTATGTCTGGGTATGAGCAATGAGAGCGTGCCCAGCGTCTAGACAGAGTGAGTGTAACTCTAATTTTTTTCTGCAAGAGTCACCTAGTGAGTCATCACCCAGTACTGCACTGACTCTCGTACAAAACGGTGATACCATAACCAGGTATCGTACAAGATGGCCTAGTGCAGATGTATACGGATACGTCATTCAGAGCTTAAGACCTATGGCCCACAGGTCACGCGCCCATACCGGTCAATGCACGCATACCCATAGGCTCTGGGTATGCGTGCATTCATGCGTGCCACCACCCTGGTGGAAAAGAGAAATGAGGAGAGACCATGGAATTCGAAAAACTCAGAGAACCATAGAACTGGAAAACTCGGAAAGTTTCCGACGGACACGTGTTCCGTAGGCAGTTTGCACCGCGACAGTGTAATATCCTGGCAAAAAAAGAGCACATCAACAATTTTCCGACACTCCCAGAGCGAGCGATCGACTGCCGGTGGCAATCTGCCACACCATCACACGTTAATCAGCAACTTTCAGGATAACGGTGGGAAGGCCGTTCCGAAATCATCCACACTTGCGTGAAACGCCCTTTTTCGATACTAGTGGGCCACTAGCAGTGATCCTCTATTGCCACTTCTTCCTGTAGCAACATTGAATGTTGCATCAATACCTCACGAGTTGTCTTGCGTCGTGCTTTGCAATGCGCATAAGCATTCGAGGAGTGGGTCGTTTGTGGCTTCCGTACGTTCCCTCTTCGGACTCGCGCGTGGATTGGCGAAGAATGGAAAACTGGCGGAGCCGCGGATCGAACCCACGACCTCGCCCGAAATTTCCGGAAATTTCGACCACTTCTATTTTTCCCGAAATTTCGGGAAATTTCCGCTTGAAAGAATTTTTTCTTTCGAGCCCGAACAGCCGCTCACCCTTCGACCAACAAGATGAGATAGCATCACCCGAAGCTAAAGGAGGATCTTGACTTCGAAAGGGATTGAACACATCTTCGGGCACGGTGATGTTATTAATGGTAGAATCGATGTCCATGACGAGATAAAGAAAGTAAGTGTCAGAAAGCTGAATAGGAATACAGCTGAGCGACCTTGCAATGATCAGTTAGACTATCGACGAAACTCTCTGATGCCACAGGTGACTAAGGCATCCACTCGCTTAAGGCTAGTGCACCCGTCCCACGCACAGTTTGCGCACAGTTTGCGCACAGCCGCAGCTTAACGAACACATTAATGGTTTATTCGCACTGAGCTGATAGTATCCGGTCAGAGTGGATATATCCATATACGGTTAATACAGATGAGGGACTCTCTACTCGGAAAGAGTCAATTTAGTAATTATTCTGATTCCTATCGAAGATCCTGTCTTGTGCGATTCATGTGAATAGCAAGATTCATTGTGCGCGGCTGTTCGGGCCGAACGTATGTAGCTTTCGGGCCCAACGTATGTAGCCCAAAAAAAGGCAACTTATTGAGAATATCGCGGGCCTTTTTTGTATTCTGACTACGTTAGACATCTCTCCTGGCTTGGCCGTGCATGGCCAAGCAAGCTATCACTCCCACATCAAGTTCGACGGTCAGCGCGTGCAATACTCCACAATTTCATGCAGTTTGCACGAAAAAATGATGTCGTGAATGATATTCATTATGAATAATTCATACAATGCCACACTCAGAAGGAAGTTGTTGAAAGCAGCAGTTGGTACGTAGTGGGTGTTGACTTATTTTGAATAAGTCGTGGAATGTTGTTGTTGTTCAACAACAAGTGTAAACAGATGTAGCAACAACAGGTCCACGATGGAAGAACACCTTCGATACTCCTACTACAACGTAGGATAGTTGAAGATAGCCTTGAGATTATGTTCGGAGTTGAGCAGTACCCGGTACTCGGAGGAGCACTCGCTGGTCTTACTGTAGAACTCGTTGGCAACGAGTTCTACACTAAGACACTGGTGCATAGTACTACTGCACCGGGTGCGGCGCACCCCTAGCTCTTCTGCCGCCTCCCGAACACGTTCATATCCTGCACTATGTTTTGGCAGTATTTCGTCATGCAAGCGGGTCCTAATATCAATGAGTTTGAGGACGTCCGCGTGACAGAGTTCCAACCGATGAGCGACGTCCCAACCATGGTTAAGTTGTGACGACTTGCTCACAGACCTTGTGACACAGGGAGGTGCTATTCCGATGATATCTGCGAACCTGTCACCACCAAAACGCAAATTCAAGTATTCTCCGTCCGTAGAGAGGCTGACACAAAACCCTTTAATGAACTCGGTACCGATACCAATAGCTATGATCGTTTCATAGAGTAGATTAGCTAACCCGGCACCAGTTTTAATGATAGCTGGGGGTGCACCAATCAAGTAGTGTTGTATGCGCCCGCGGACCAGGGTATAAATCGACGCTGGTTGCAAGGTCCTGCGGGACACAGTCACTTTATCTGTAGCGGCCCCAAAGGGACTGGCAGAAAATAAGGTTCCCTCGCCGCACTCCTCAATTGGCCAGGCTTCCCTCAGGAAAGGACCAGCTGACTCCCAACTCCCGTGCTGCTGGACCTGCTCTCGGTGATGAAGTGATGGCAGTCTTCAATATGTGTCACTCTTCTACGAGATTATTCTGCGAGCAAGGATTCGGCGTATTGCAATCGTGGCTCCGTTGTTTGCATAGTGAGTTACGGGTTTCGATCGTGACCAGGCACCGAGGATCATAACCAAATGCGTCACACTGCACAACACAGCTCGCCGTCGTCACTGGAGATCATTTCGGGAGGAAGATTACGTGGACCCCGATATACGCAGAACACTTCGGCAGGAGAAAGATAATGATGGACTTCAATTTTGTGCTGAAGATCGCTACCTGGCCTAAATAGTGTGATAGAAATAAAAGCGGTTAAAATTTATCCGTTTATTATTGGGCGTACGCTAAGTATATCGCGCAGGAGAATGCTTCGCTCCGCTTGCCAATGCCGTAATTTCCTGTCACGACTTGAGTCAGCGCGTCATGTGCGAGATTCCTAACGTGAGTGTTAAATATCCCACTCCCGGTCGCGTGGGCCTGGTAGGGCGGCTCGGTACGAGCCGACCCTAGAAGTATCGGTAAGAGAAAGACACTCAGAGACACAGCGTCTGAGTGACACAGTGTCACTGACACTCAGTGAGTGTGCCGACAACAGTGCGTGTCTGCACCTTCTTCGGTACCCTCTCCCGGGATTATAATCCCTCTCTTTTCTCGGCTATTCAACGCCGTCCGCCGGCAGGCACGGGGGGATCCGCTCGCCTCACGGTTTCATTACCGCAGTATGAATAACTAGCGAAGCGATGCAACCATCCGTATTTAATTTAGGTTAACAAGTTAACCTTTATTGATGACTTTCCATGGTGAACTGTACTCAGAGTATGGGAAGGTGTGACACGATGGGCGATCGGATAGAGTTGTGTATTGTTCTCATCAATGACTCGCCTTCCCCTCTTAATCTTCATTCCTCTTATCCTAACCGTAGTTTCTGCAGCCCCGACCGAGGCTGACTGGCAGACTGTTACGGCAAAGTTCAACCCCACGACTAACGAGATAGTCTACAACAACATCAGTTTCGAAGGACCCAAAATTCTGGATCATTCGCACTATGTATTCAACACTATCATGACCGTTATATGCGTGGTATTAATAATCAATAGCGCTCTCCCATACCACACCTCGATCACATCCTGTCAGATCTGTGCAGCGCTGGCGTCTGGTCTCACTATGGGGTTGGTCTCACTAGATGACTTTGATCTGAGGATACTGATGGAGTCGAGCGAAGAAGACGTTCCTGACCCAGCCGATAAGGCTGAGATGAGGAAGGAGAAGCGAGCTGCTGTTAGATTGTAATATAATCATTGGAGTCTCACGTGAAGTGGCGTGATATTCGCGGTGATATACAGTAGTTGTGAAATGTATTTTTTCACTAGTGTTTTTCATATCACTAGGGTGGTGAAACTGCATGAATTTGTCGTGAAGGGAATATATATCCGCTTCCCTCAGCTGAGCTCAGGAGTTTCCAAAACTAATTATAGATTTCGGGTAGAAATGTATTGATATCAACAAGAATTTCCCAAAATTTCCTCTCAAAATTTTCATATTGTCATCATCACCACCAACACATGTAGTTCCGAAACTGCACTTTCGCGTGTTAGACATCCCCTAATTTCGCGTCACCACCTCCTACTGGTGACTCTATTACTGGTGAACTCACTAGCCAACGAAGCGTTGCCTCTGTTCCTAGATCAAATAGTGCCTTCTTATATGGCGGTGTTGGTCTCAGTCACGCTGGTAATACCGGGAGGATCTTGCACGCGTGCGTTAAATATTGACGGTGCGTTTATCGTCTCTCCCTTCCTACAGCAGAGAAACACTTCCTTTCTACTGGTATATAGTTTTTTATTCGACGCTCATTTATCAGAGTTGTTCCATAGTAAAAATTTTTAATTTTGCAATGAAAATAAACTATGTAGTGTAAGAAAATATGCAGTGATTTTCGGTGCCGATT
>NW_003214849.1:85586-103586 GCF_000006405.1 Perkinsus marinus ATCC 50983
CCCCCCCCCCCCCTTCCCCTCCAGAATCTTCGCTGTGCGATTTTGAGTATCTTTGCCAGGTGTTAGTATTTGGCGAAATAATACCGTCCGCGGTGTTTACTGGACCAAATCAGTTATCTATAGGGGCAGCGTTGGCCCCTTTAGTGAAGTAATGCGGGAAAAACGCCGGTCGTGGGAATCGAACGTGAGGTCCTTGAGAGGGAATACACATCGCTATAGAAATGGGTGAGGTCCTCTTGGTCGTAGTTAGTATATGAGAATGAGATTTTCGTAGAAATGTCGCTACCAGGATTCGAACCAGGTTCCTAATGGTTATCTTCTACCCGGTTGCCGGCCCAGTTGCATGGTGCCTCGATAAGACTCTAGGAGAGGAGCACAAAGGGCGGTATAACAAAGCGGAATTTAAGGCTTTGCTGAATCTACATCAGTATGATGAGGTGAGGAGGAGGTGTCGGGTTCGAACCCCGGTGAGGATATTTTGAAGTGTATTATTTTCTATGCATGTTCTCCAGTTGGTACTGTTCCGCAGATTTTAAATGTATTTTTCGTATCTCAGACCGGCGATGTTGATATAGAAACAGGAGTGAGCGGTCAGTCCACACCGTTGAATACTCACACGACAGCAGGAGGAGATGGTCTAACAGGGAGAGGCGAAGTCCATCATCATGTAATGCCAAAGGGCGTGGGTTCGATCCTAGGCGGCTGAATTTGTAATGGCCGCAACAGCGAGAGTTTCTTCTCCCTTGGTCCCGTGGAGTGAAGTATACGGAGTAAGGAGAAAATATTCTTTATCACTCCTTCTACACGCGTCGAACATGAAGTTCGTATTGTCTTTTTTGGATGTTCGTTTTGAGCGTGTGTCAAACTTGAATATTTAGTTGTCAATCTTGAAAGTAAAATTATAATTTTTGTGTGTTTACTATTCAAATTTGACGATACTGAACGGTTACGCTGGTCATCGAGGAGCTCTGATATTTTTGGGTACAGAAGTGCCTATTTAGTGATCAAAGTGATATAGTGTGACGATCGATGCTGCTCATTCGGAAATGTTGTTTTAGGGGGTTTATAGATGCATGTAGGGTAAACAGTTTGTGAAAATATGCACATGGTGAACTACGTATGATTGGTGGGTATTAATAAAATGCTAGTTGGTGCAAAGTTTTAACTAACATAACATAAATCTGGGTTGCTAATCACACAGCGCTCAAACACCTATTGGTCGTTTGAGGTTTTTGGAAAAAAATATGAAAATTTTGAGGAAATTTTCGGGAAATTCTCGTTGTTTTTTTTTTCTGAACACGCGTACCGTAATTAATGTGTTAACTAGCGTGGTTAATTTCGAGTCTGGCTGGGAAAAGTGATTATATATTTTTATCCAACACTCCTCGTAGAGGATTTCACCACCATCATAAAATTAGTGTTTGTTGATAACGACCTCTTTTGTGTGCAGGTCCAACTACATTCCCGTGGAGGTATTACTAAGGAGGAGCTCCGGATGATGCAAGGCGCATTGGAACTACATCGCCTCAAAGTAAAAGATGTGATGACGCCGTTGGATCAGGTAGTAGTAGTTCGTATGAAACGATGATATGTTTGTTATGTGATATTCCACATTATCCTTTTTTTTGGAGGACTGTACGTACAAGTCGCCGAATATGAGTATAAACTCAATGAGCCCATTGTGGCTTAACTCTACTGGAATCGATCAAGATGGCGCGCGCTTTTTTGAATCTAGGTTGCGATGTATTCGGCTGATCAAGCTCTGGATGCCAAGACATTACAGGACATAGTGGAGAAAGGCCATTCTCGATTGCCGATTTACCAGGGTTATCCACACAATGTAAAAATGCCCGCCGTGGGGATGGAACCGTGGACCTCCCGAATGAGAGAATTGACAGGTGCATGGTATGCTGCTTGTCAAACGGTTGATCACTTTGAATCCGGGAGATGCAGTTCGAATAGGAAACACCGATTTATTAGAGCCTATGGTAGGTTATATTGACGGGGGCGGAGCGAAGCGATTCATGTTTGTCAGATTTGTGATATGGAGACCACCTTGCTGGATATGCTTTATGAATTTTCAACTGGCAGGAGTCATCTAGCAGTAGCGACTGACGATCCGGAGAGGGTGAGTGGATGTTGCGCATGCGTGCAAGGGAATAATCGTACCATATTTCCTACACTTCATGGCATATGTTAGGTCATCGAGGCCATTCATGGGGAGAAGCAGATTCCATGCAACATTCACATGGCAGGGATCATCACGCTTGAAGACGTCATTGAAAGGTTGATAAAACACGATATTCAAGGTAGAACGTTTTTGGGTGGGCGAAAAAATCCGAACGCCAGAACGTTTTTCGGCTGGTGAAAAAATCCGGACACGGGAAATTTTTCATTCTTTTCAAGGCCAGAGTATGAGAACGATTAAGTGGGGATTTTTGGGCCGTCAGGAATATATGAATATGCGTTTTTACTCTGTCAGATGAAAGCGATATATCGGTAACGCTGCAACCCGTATTGCATCTTCCTTCCTCAACTGGAGGAAAGATCAAAATGTAGTATTCTATCTCTGCCTCATTCGAGCACAGTTCGCGTGAAATGTGGTCTGTATGAATTATTCGAAGCTCTAGATAACAATAGGGAGAAATTCCCCATTGTGCGTGGTCGGACTGTATTACCTTCCTTATGGTTGGTTGTTATTAAACTATTCATCATCATCGTTAGTGTGTCTTCACTCTGCCTATAGCCTGCCATATAGTATATACCGATATAGCAATATGTCATACAGTGTGGAAGTGGATGATTTGTCTTAGTCCCGCCTCCCCACATGGACGTAGCATTAAGATTAGCGCACCAACGGGTGTGTTGTCGATCAAGCATCAGCCGCCTAATAGCGTCGGGAGTAAGCTTGAATACATGGGACAATAGAGAGAGTTGTGGTATTAGGGTCAGCTTCGGTAAAGTCTAGTCATGCACCGACATCACAAGCAGGCAGGGAATCACCATCGCTCAGGGTGAGTAGTTGGTTAGGATTCACGTCCGTCACGCGGAAGGTCCTTGGTTCGATCCTTGGTTGGGTCTTTTTTTTCAGACGCCTTTGCTGAAGGATACGTCTTCTACGACGGGAGTAATGCCGGTGATCACTGAGACGTCTCCGATGTCTGCTCACTCTACGACTTCATCGAAAAGTGAGTTGGATCTGGCAATAAGCAATCTCACCCATCTTGCATTCCCTCCAAGGTAAGAAAGACAACCCTGCATCAGCTGGTTCAACAGTACCGTCAAAGTCGCATACTCCCTCTTCTGAACAGGAGCTGACAGGGAAGAAAGATGCCAATAATACCACGGGTGAGCGAAGCTTCTCTCGTTAATAGTGTGGCGAGCATGTTGGGCAGTGTTGGAATATATGTTTGCTTTCCTCAGCTGAGCTTAGGTTTTGTTTCCTCACTAGTATAGGAATTCGGGTAGAAGTGTACAGAAAACAATGAGAAACGCCAAAACTTCCTCAAGATTTTCATACTATCACCAACACATGTAACTGACCATGTGTATATCATTGACATTATAGGATTAGCCGAATAGCGTTTAGGAATCTATTTGTGAGTTATTTTCGTGTTGGTAGACTGTGAAAGCGGAGGGGAGACGGGGAGGAGCCCTCTGCGAAAGCGTGGAAAATCACTGAGTGAGAGTTGTGATTAAATTTTTGAGAAAAGTGGCGAATTTTTTGTGTAGGTGAAAACGACTTGGCGAAAAAAGGGGAATGTAAAATGTCAAACGAAAGATGGGATTGACTGTAGAGTTACTTAATATATCGTTTGTCGCCTCTCCCGAATACACTGGGCGAGTTTTTAATCTTTTTTCGGGGTTGAGTTTATTCCAGTCACCTACTGGGATGCTCATTATTCGGAGGAGGGAGTCTTGTGTTGAATAAGTTTATTGAAGAGGATAGAATAAAGCATCGTAACTTAAGGATTCGACCAGTCGGTGGAGTCCGTCGACATTGAGTGGTTTCTCAATCTTATGTTCGGCTCGAACTTCAGCCTTCTCCCGAACAGTTCGGGAGAAGGCTAAAGTGCTAATCGATTTTACTCTTGGAAAGAACTCGAGCAATAATAATAACTTCGATGACCTCAACAAACGACATTCCGTAGGGGTCTATGCGATGGAGTGATCTTTTATTCGGTTATTTGAAACCTTTCGCGCAAGCAAGATGAGTTGATGCACGCCGACGCAGTAGTACTACTGTACGTTAGTACGGGTTACTCCATTCATACCATTCCTATATTGCAGTAATACGGAATAATATAGCATAGCATTCCTAAAGTGCAAATTGAAGAAAGTCCGTTCCTGGATTGATTGATACACCATTAGATAGGCGAGTTCATTGATGACTTTAGCTGCCGGAAAATCGTTCGGATTGCAGAGAGAAATTTATGTGAGAATTAACGTGCGGCCGGGACAAAAAAATCAAAAACCATATTTTCTAGTAGAAAGTTGTTCCAAGAAATTTATACCATTCGAAAGCTTTACAAATTCCTTATCTGATGAGCTCCTTCCTCTCCCTATGGTTTAGATCAGCTCTGGACAACTTTTTCGACTGTATATTTGTGTGATACCAGAACAGTTTGCCGTCACTGAGACACTCTTTCGAGTGAATATTTCGTGTAGAAACTTCTACGGCATTAGCCCAGTCACTCACTACCACTAACAACAAACAACTGTATTTGGTGAAACCAAGCAAAGTAAAAGGAGACGCTATCTACACTATCAACCCAGCGGCAACAGTCTCGCCTCTGTCACGCAAGACGATTCTTGACAAACTCGTAGCTTTGGCGCGTGAACCTTTGTGACCTGAGCTCAGATCACTGATGAAGATATTGTGTACACCGTACTGTCTTACCTATAGGATCCGTGCAAAGCGGATGCTGTACGGTAAGTTCGACGGTACAACCATCGCCTTTAGTCAAACAATTCACCATTAATCAATGGTGTGGGGAAAAATATGCACATGGCGCTCTACATGTGTTGGTGATGACAATATGAAAATTCTGGGAGGAAGTTATTGGTAATCCTTATTGGTTCTTATAGAGTTGACAATGTTCACTTCCACCCGGACCCATGAACTTATATGTAGTTGAGAAAACTCCCAAGCTCAGCCGAGCACTGCCACTAACGGTCGTACTGTTATGATAACTACCGTATCATTGGAGTTTCTTGGCTCTAGTGATATGAAAAAAACACTAGTGAAGAATATATTTCACGACTACTGCATATCACCGCGAATATCGCGCCTTTTTCACCGAGTTTTACGCCACTTCACGTAAAACGGGTTATAAAACTCCATCAATCCGGCTTTTTAGAAAATTAGCAACGAATTCGTTTTGTCACAGCATAGACTAAATACTAGACCCTGATTCTTGTAGTAATGCTACAAACATGAACTTTATACCTTACTCAAACAGAATAGCATACACACCATAAATAAACAAATATTCTAGTAATAACTTAACTACAGTAAAATCATATAAATATGTTCAACGACAACACTATCATACTTGAGCAACGATATCACACTATTTAATCGTAAGGATATGATGCGCAGCTTACGTACTCCTTATAAGAAGTTGTTACTACACTAATACAAACTATACTACAGTAGAGTACAATGTACTCTACTGCACTGGCACGCACGCGCATTTCCGTGCGTGACTTTGGATCCCCGGTAGCGACAGGGAACCCTGTTGGTGGCACATATTCTGCCTGTATTCGAAAAATTCGCAAAATAGGAAGTCACTCACCTCGGATATGGGTACGCTATAGGGGCTACGCTGAGCAGTCCAAAATTTTCAGAAACATACGCTGTTGCGTACCCTCGCGTACCCCATTGTCCGCCACTGCGGTAGAAGTGTCCAAAAACCAAGGAGAACTTACTGAAATTTTTTTCAGAATTTTCATTTTGTCACAAACACATGTAGTTGACCATGTGCATATTTTTCCACACACTGGACAAGAGCGCCTCAACGATGGGAGGGATATTCATCCACAGCAAAAGTACCAGTGTTGGAGTAGGAATATATATTCGCCTTCCTCAGCTGAGCTCAGGAGTTTCCTATACAGTGTTGGAGTAGGAATATATGTTAGCTTTCCTCAGCTGAGCTCAGGAGTTTCCTATACAGTGTTGGAGTAGGAATATATGTTAGCTTTTCTCAGCTGAGCTCAGGAGTTTCCTATACAGTGTTGGAGTAGGAATATATGTTAGCTTTCCTCAGCTGAGCTCAGGAGTTTCCTATACAGTGTTGGAGTAGGAATATATGTTAGCTTTCCTCAGCTGAGCTCAGGAGTTTCCTATACAGTGTTGGAGTAGGAATATATGTTAGCTTTCCTCACCTGAGCTCAGGAGTTTCCTATACAGTGTTGGAGTAGGAATATATGTTAGCTTTCCTCAGCTGAGCTCAGGAGTTTCCTATACAGTGTTGGAGTAGGAATATATGTTAGCTTTCCTCAGCTGAGCTCAGGAGTTTCCTATACAGTGTTGGAGTAGGAATATATGTTAGCTTTCCTCAGCTGAGCTCAGAAGTTTCTAAAGGCAATTATGAAATTCGGGTAGAAATGTACAGAAATCAATGATAATTCCCCCAAATTTCTTCAAAATTTTTATATTATCACCAACACATGTAGTTGACCATGTGTATATTTCCCCCCACACAATAGTACCAGTTTTCATCCCAGTAGTCGTTTGCGTAATAATCATCATAGTAGCCGTGCTGCTCCTCATCGTAGTCAATGTTCTTCACCCTTCGATGAGCCATTGCGCAAGGAGTGGTATTAAATTAGTGAAAAAATATTAATAATCGCTTTCAAATGAAGACGTGATATGTATCCAGCTCGTTAGATGGGACAGACTTTACATTCTTCACGGAATGTGCCCAACAGAGGCACCCGGAGAGAACACACATCTTATCGATAATGTGGTTTAGTGGTATGATTCACATTTCGGCCACCCAAGGTCGTAGGTTCGATCTTAGGTTAGTCTACAACTACATTGAGGGACGTAAGTATTCCACGCCGTGTTCAATAGACCTCTTCTGAGCTACCAGGCTGTTTTCATTTCGCATCTAAAACCCCACCCAAGTGCCCCTTTCGCCGAGTCCCAGTACTCTGAAAAGCAACCTTGCCGAACTCGGAAGACAATAATATGTTCATTTCCGAACTGAACATTCCTCGAGACTCCATGTGGTTGGGGAAGCATTTTCTTTTGTAGAGGTATGACGAATCAAACACCAGCTATAATGTCCCGCTTGCGTAGCGAACAAGTTATGAAAATATGGATAAACTTTTCACGTCGAGGCCCAGATCGCATTTGAATTTGTTGAACCAAGTCTCAACTACTTCGCATATTCATTTCAATGATCATCTTCCCAAAACACTGAATGTAAATTCAACACCATAGTGTTATGAAACGTTCGTAATATTGCGTGTGTTGCATAACTAGTGCTTACAAAACCAGTATAGAATCACTACTACGTAGCAACAACGACAATACAGAACTGTCAATCTGAACTAAGTCCAGTATAGACTTTCAAGTTCGGACTTCATTCGTCTGTATATTGGAGTTTCACGACCCGTTTTACGCGAAGTGGCGTATTACTCGGAGAAAAACGCGATATTCGCGGTGATATGCAGTAGTCGTGAAATATGTTTTTCACTAGTGTTTTTCATATCACTAGGGTGGTGAAACTCCATTAAATGAATACAATCGTCCATTTCGCTTAATGTCAAGCTCCTGTCGAGCAAGTACCAGTGAGACAGAGCAAGCATGCAGTGTTGTTTCCGAACACCATAAGAGACGACAAAGCTACTGCTAAGTACGAACTAGATGTAGACAGAAGTCGAGACACCGCACGTGCTCGCTTTGATGCTATCAATAAGATGCCTATAACCGCACCAGGAGTGTTACTAGCCAAGACTATGACCAGGACGGACGCAGCGCAAGCCACGTTAATATTCGCGATGATGTAATGTGGTGCGGCAACGATAACAGCAACAATGAGTATCTTGAGAACGTCGACTCCACCCTTGTGAGCTCGGTCACTGTTTTCATCAACCAGAAGTGATGCGCTGGGAGACAGTCTTGAGTAGAAATAGTCTTCAACCCAATACTGCAGTTTTTCATCACGACCATCGAAAAAATACGCATCAGCATTATCATAATCGATAAGTTGCGTTTCGTGGCTTCCATCATTCCTGTCCACTACAAGTAGTTGTCTTCGACAAAGCGGAACGTCTTCTTGCAAGTCCAACGGGTTACAATACCCGCTAGCGTTGCGAATCAGCCGCACTTCGCGCCGGGAATGGTGACACCCTGAGTGGTGATACGCTCGCATGTCACCAAGATAACCATAGGAAAGAGCTCCCAGTGAAACAGTATTTGTGGTAGTAGTAGTGGTCAACAACAAAGGTAGAGATCTGTCACTTGCCGTCTCAACGAGCCACTCAGGCACATAGTCATGCTGAATCAACGGTAAGTCAATTTCGGTTATCCATTCTGGTAGCAAATGAAATGGCGTGTAAGCCGTGACTAGCACTGAAGCATGGCAGCTCTCACCGATAAAAACAGTAATACGACCACGCCTGGGGTCGACCTCAGACGCTTGAATGAACCGGACTCGGGCGAAATCGGCATCCCCATCGACAGAAGCCGCGACTCGTTTAAAGTCAGCGACGATCTCCTCGCTATCAACACCATCTTGGGCAGCAACTGTGGCAGATTTGAACACTCTGTTGAGCTCGCAATGAGTCGTGTAGTTCAACGGGTTATTGCTGTGCAGCACAACTGTGATTCGAGGAAGCCCAGAAGTCTTTTCTGAGCTCCATTTCACAACTTCTAGTAGGAGCTGCTCTGATGAGAATACTAGTAGATTATCCGACGCGGTCGAACCTAAGCCGCAGAGCAATGTGAGTATTGCAACATGCCATATAAGAGAATGGAAAATAATAGACATATCGAACTGAATGGTGTTGAGATCACTGCATATGTAACCAGGGGATTCTCGCAATCACCTTACTCGTATTCTTCTACGACTAGTCAGTATCAATTTGACATGCAAATGTAGGAAATGTGTGTCATTTTCCGAGATTGTTGAAAGCCGATCTGAAACTACATCGCAGAAGCAATATGAGCGTATGAAGTGATATGAATAACCTTTAAATCATTCAATTATCATTGCTGCCTTCGAGTTGTGTTTGCGTGCAAATCCGTACGCGTACGTTCAAACACGCCATCATCTTATTCTTCCACCTTGAAGTGTGACTGATTGCGTAATGGTTAGTGTCCAGGCATAGCATTCGATAGGTATCAGGTGCGATACTTTCTCGTAACACTTTTATCGTTGAATCTAGCCTATATATCCCTACATAGCTCAATTCTGCGTAGTTTTACAAGTTACAAACAACTACGGGGTGACCAGGGTTACTGCTAGGAGCTGTAAACTATACGTCTGTGAAGATACGGTGCCCTCTTCCGTACGCCTGATCGAGTAACCTATTACCGCAAGAATACAATTGCAGTCTAGAACTATAGGCGCTCTCGTTGTTTCAAGTCTCCAACACATACTTCTAAGGCGTAAGATTTTACGTCTGACAACAAGTCTGGGGGATGCATGCAAGAGTATGCCTATTGATTTCCCGTGAAACGTGGGGCTCCCAAGTGGAATAAGATAGCAAAAAAACGAAATTGTGCTGAGAAATTACGAAGGGCGAACCTTATTTTCCATCACCCTGTAAAAACCTACTACGCGATTTCATGAATTTTTTCCGTGAAGTGATCAATTTACCACCATCGGATTGTGAAGGATGAAATCTCTTTTGGATTTGAAGTGGGGGCAGTTGCTTTTCAATTCAGGTCGCGACTACGGCGGTGTAGTTATAGACTAGTGTCTTCTCGGTATTAGTGGCGACTTCAAGGAATATAGTTCGCGCAATCTAGTGCAGAAATTATTCTCCTCCAGTCGGTGGCCTATTTAAACAATATAATATTGTTCGATTCAAACACCAAATTTGTATAGGAATTCTTCAAACAGTTTGAAGAATTCCTATACAAATTTTCAGGTTGAGATGAGCAGTAGTTAAGAAGTTGGGCCTACCACAGGAAATTGAGTCTTTAGATTGCGCGTATAATACGCGGCGTATTGTACCTTAGAATAGTGGAGAGTTCAGCGTGAGGCTGCGCACCGGCCTTCCAAGAGATGACTGTGGAAATGGAATAGTTTCATGATTTCATGATTTACATGAAAACATATCCAAGATCGAATTTCAATCATTCATATATTCATTCAACATTTCCGCATATATTTCAATCATTGAAATATAAGCTTCGTCTTATCAGTTCAGCTCAGTAGTTTCCCTCTCACTCAGCGGGAAGATAACCTATATGGTTATAGTTACACTTTATTAAATGAGGCTATGGTATCTGATCTTGTTGGTCTCCCTCTTCGAGGAGTTCACTGCGATGCTGCGTGATGACGACTGTTGTCATGGCAAGAAACTGCCGTGCCCTTGCTGCCATTATGACACATGTTGCATTGATGATATATGCACTTGCAGCAAAGTGTGTGGTCGTGACTGAGGAAAGTTGTATACAATATGATGTCTAATTTCATGACCGTAATTTTTTCCATTCGATCATGCCCTGGACGAGGCCGAATCATTTAGTCAACCGTTTCAAGTTGAGTACGAGAAGCGTTGACCACAGTCAATTGAAACGGTCCTTAATTACGAGCAATACATGATACAACAATCACGTTCTTCTGCTCTAATGCTGCGGCCATCGACTTCGTCTCTTTATTCCTTTACTCCTCTTAGCCTTCATCCCTCAGCGAGTGTTTAGAACGGCTCGATCCCGCCTTAAGTTGACCACAGTCAAGCGCGGAGAGTGTCGGTTTTTTCATGTTTTCTCTCGGTTACGATAAGTCTACCAATTTCGTGGCGAGTGACGATTGATACGTACAGATTTTAGTACGTAAGGTGACAGCCGTCTGGGGTACAAGCACACAGCGCTAATGCAAGTTTGGGAAATGTCAGTCTTGAGACGGAGAATGTTTGGAAGGATTCTGGGTTTGCTGCGAGCTCCAATGCATGCACATTCCTTTTCTAAGAACAATTGATGGTCAAAGCTTCAACCATAAAAGGCAAACTAAGGTCAAAGGCAAATTAAGGTCATCACACGTTGTTTAAAGGACCACGTACAGCAGAGGAATTTCCTCTGCTGTATGTCATTCACAATCACTTCCTCTAAGGAAGTGATTGTGAGTGACGGTGTGGGAAAGTATGCATATGGCTAAGTTGACCATGTCAACTACATGTGTTGGTGATAACTGTGAAAATTCCGAGGAAATCTCATTGGTAGCGTTGCACTTACACCTGGATTCATATACGAACTCGACCAGTCCTATTCTTCTGTATGAAATCTTTTGTGTTCATCTGTCCCCTACTGTGCTATGTTTTACAACATTTCCGGGTCAAATCGATATTTTTGCAAAATTTTTATAATTCACCCACTTCTTTTGAAAAATGCCTTTTCTCAGCTTTTAACCGATTGGTTTTAATAAACTACCCAAAATTCTATTGAAATAGCTGATCTTTTTAAAAACTTAACGACTTTAATAAACGACGTTAGTTTTAAGGACAGAAGTGATCGCAGCGTGACAATCACGCCGTGACTACCTCCTGGAGTACTACTCCATACACAACATCACGCGTGCTACGCATGCACACACTCATAATGAGTGACTCATTAACAGGACATTAGCACGAAAGATACGTTTTGATCATTTGAATGGTTTCACTAGAGTTTTAGTGAAACCCCGCATTAACATAACATCTGAACTCAGTATTCGACCATAATGCAGCTGTCATACTGGAGCACAGAATCAACACACAGCCGACGATGGTTCAAGAGGGGAGGAATAGCCTCCAGATGATTGGAACAAAGGATACGTCCGGAAAGACCGTATTCAGAGTGTAGCGTCTTGGGGCTCAAGTATGGTCCTTCCCAGTGACAACTCAGGATCATTTGAGGGTTCGGAGTCATTCATTAGGTAATGAGGGTGATAATATCTGATACCGATATCATATGAATCAATAAGTTCGACCAAAAAGAATAATGGGCAATTCGTGAGGCTTCCAAAGCACAAGCAATGAGCAATGGGGCACACACACATAGCCTGACCGATTGTGTTCGGGTGATGACGACTCACGCAGTCGCACGCACGTGAGAGCAACTTCAGCACAGAGAGCTTCCCAAGAGCGGAACGCTGTAAGAGATATCAACGGGGGCCTTTACAGGAACAGTCGCAATTCCAGTATGTGACTGTGCATAGGCACGCGGGTGGACAGGACTTCTCGCAAAAATCCGGTGAACACGCCCCCGAGAAACCGCGCGAGATGTCAACCGGAGCACCTTGGCATAGTGCTGCGATAATGAGTAGCATATAGCCGTTGCGCATTGATAGTGAGGGAAAATACACTGTTCACAACATTAACAAAACACACGTGTGCGCCAGGAGACGCGTGACGCGACTGCCACTAGTAGTCAATCACAATCTTGTCTCGTTGTCGCGGTATCAGTTGATGAACTCAAAGAACAACACAACAAGGGAGCTCGAGCTAGAGCAGCTAATACTACGACCCTAGGACAATAACAATAAGCGCACTACCTGCACTTGAGTTCTGTACGGACGTCACGCTATGCTCAGCACATGGAAGGCGAAGGTTTGATAACCCTTGCCGCATACCCGGTGTGCCAGTGACAGAGTGCCACTTGTCTACTGGTCACTTGTCTCTTGTGCTTAGTAGGCATCATTGACCAGCTCCGAACGACGAATCTCAAGGTTGGATCAAATCGAGATCAGGCGATATTGATCAGAGTCGAATGGCCATAACACAAGTCGGGGGGAGTTGTGAAGATCCCTGTCTTAACCTATTCGGTGGGATAGGTTATAAGCTATGCACATACGTGCAATAGCGTACGACGGGTAGAAGCAGTAAGAGTTTCCCTATAACAAGGGTGACCTGTAATGGCGAGTGTTACTGATCAAGTCTTGACTGAAACACTTGGGAGGATGCTCAGGAAAAACGTAGCTTCTCCGCGGTTGAAACCGTGCCAGAGAGTTGTCTTCCGGCGAAGCCTGGTTTGGGACAGCGATTGACGCAATCGCTGCCGGCACAAGGGACAACCGGAGTCCTTCAAGCTGGAAGAGGCACTGCATGATGCAGAGTGGACGGGACACCCAACCAACCCTCTGCCGGCCATGACTTCGTTCCGGAAGCTGAAGTCGCGCATGTGCGCTGGCGACGTGCTCCTCTCGCTCGGCTAACCCGATTTTAACATCCATCATTCTACGGAGACGCAGGCGATGGTCTTCCGAGAAGTAACGGACTACGTTTGTGACCGTCTATGAAAGTTGTCACGATGCCGCCCTGCGTAGGCGCCTTGGGCACTACTTGTCTGAGTCATTCTCCAACCAGGTCGTGATGAATGTCCCTCACGAGTATCTGTCCGACTCGGACAGAGCGACCCCGGCTGCCGGGGCCCGGCACGGTGGAGATTCTCCACTGGAGAATAACAAGTATCGAATCGTGTCGAGAAATTTCGTAAATACTCCGTATCGTGTTGGGTTATATTTCCACCTTTCGGAATATATCGTATCGTGCAGAGGTCGGAAAAAGCTGCTTCGATATATCTCGATCTCGTCTCGATGTATGTTCCGCCGCGGAGCTTCCGCGTCACTAATTCTCGACCGTAGGATCTCGGAGGATTTTCCCATCATCTCGATCTCATTCTCGATTCTCGAACCGGGCGAGCGCGCCGAACTCGAAGCGGAATATTGCACGCGCTGAGAATCGAACCTGCGTTGTGCGACTGGCAAAGAGCCCTAACTTGGTTGGCCATGCACGGCCAAGGCAGGCTAAATGAGTAATGTTATTGGGGTGTAAAATCGGGCCGGAGGCCCGCGATATACTCTAAAAATAGCAAGTTACATAGACAAGTACATAGTCTAAAAATAACAAGTACATATTAGCCTTTTTTTGGGCTACATACGTTGGGCCCGAAAGTTACATACGTTCGGCCCGGTGGGCAAATTCCCAAAACATATGAAAGTGTTTTCACTATCCGGGTTGAGTTTGCTCGTAATTCGTCTCTCCTTCTGATCTCAATCTGTTAAATGACTTCGACGAGCGGCTCTCCACGAATCGAGTCGTCGTCAAGCTCCATTGAAGACCCTGCTGTGGTGACTGATCATGCTAGGGATGGTCCTAAGAGCCCGGTTGCAAAAAAGAGAAGGTTCTCATTCGCTGACTGGAAGCAAGACAGGCCCCAAGGGGGTAAAAAATTATATGCAGCAAGGTTCGCGCCTGTGTTGGAGGACAGAAAGAATACCCGATCCGACATCTGGAAAACGCCTGGAACCGATTTCGGAAGGATCTGCCGCATTGGCGAGCACAAACGCCTTCCTGACTTCGCAGTTCGATCTCCATTGTTGAGAAAACCTCTCGATCTCGTCTCGATTCGAGATCGAGACGAGATCGAGATTCTCGGGTCTCGATTCCGACCTCTGGATGGACTGTTTTAAACAGTAGTACTGTTTAAAACAGTTCATATCGTACTCTTACAGTACGTTGGCGACGGCATCTTTTGGCTCAGCAGCATCGATGACGGACAGCAGGTAGAACCTTTCGTGCAATTCCTGCGTCGGCTTATCATACCCTTAAACACATGCGGTCATTTGGTACGAGGGCTAGCAAGTCGGCTGGTGCCAACCATGCAAAGGAGTGGGTTGGCAACAGTCGAAGCCGAAACTGCTGCGGTGTGGGCCACACCGTGTGGCAAGGGGTCGCCGAGGTGTTCCGCCGAGGCTGTACTAACGAGTTCGTCAGAGTCGCGTACGAAGCCTAGTCGAAGAACATGGCATTACTGTCTGCATCGCATGACCTAGGGGTATGCCGCCTGGTAAGAGGTATGAGAGGTATCTCACGTAGTTGCGGTTGGGGAAAATCGATTCGAAATTTGAATGGCGTGCGGCTTTGCGAGCGCTAAGGAAACATCACGTCACGTCGCGTGATGTATGTCGCCGTGCTGCGGATTTAGCTGGAGATTGAGAAGGTGTATAACTAACTGCGACTTATGTCACACGATTCGTGTGCGGGGTCGACCGTGAGGGTGTACCGTATCGATTAGTAGCTGTTGAGTTACTCAACTTGAGTAGCATATGCCAGTGGGATGATGCTACTGCAACTTATGCTACCATGATTCCGATCCGGGGGTGTTGTTCGTTGTTCAGTTTATCGTTGGGAACTCCTAGTAGCATTCGTGTTAGCAGCTCTTACTGTTGCAGATGGTGCGAAGGTTGTGAACAACATGAAACGGATATCTATTGATGATATCGTCGATGATGAGGACGAGGTCGAAGCGGTGCAACGTATGGGAACCGAAAACTGTGTGGTCATTGCGATGTAAGCAGACCGGCTTCGCCGATGCGTACCATATCCACGTACATTGCTGTATGCTATGGTGGACCATTCCCGTAGCACTACGTGTGTAGGTTGTTGTCTGTGAAGAAGAGCAAATTGGTGAGCATCCAAGAATTCATGGGGAGTGCAAACAGTGCTGGAGGCACACGCAGGGGTCGGACTGAAAAAACCTATGAACGATGTCTCCTTTTCGGGTAGTGCTCTGAGCCGTGTCAGGCTTTGTCGTATTTCTGCTCTGAGAATACGATACTTTTCAGTGATATCGGTTCAGCTCGATGTTTTATGATACTGGCACAGAAATACCAGACACGGCATTTGCTTCCGCTACACAGTAAAGTAATGACTCACCAAAGTAACGTCTATTGAATCTGTGCCATTCTTTTCAGGTCCGAGTTGGAGATTTTGCCGCTGTCTGCGAACCTCGTTTCCCTGATAGAGAGTTTCTCTGTGGAACAGCAACCCCAGTTTTCGTTACGGACACGAGGCTCATGCGAGTACGAGCTTCTCCGTTACCGGTGGCCATCAGAGAAGTACGACACGTTTGCTATACCTGACTTGCAGTTCGCGTGGGTTATAGGTACCCGATAACTCAAGTTTTGCTCACTTTTGTGTGAGTGGAAAGATCGAATTATCGAACGTTTCATGGCCATTATGTTGCGGTATTACACGAAATCAAGAAGATGGAGGCTCAAACGGGTGAAGAGTGAGGAATGTTCTGTCTTGATTAATCCGGAGCGTTTAGAAACTTCCCCGTTCGCCCCGACGAGTCTCGTTTCCTTTCTATCATTTGCGAGCGCCCTGACGGGAAACCGCTAGCAGTGTCCCACCGTCGATATCCATTTGGTCTGCGATCGACTCCCTTTTGGTGGAGCCCATATGGAGGAAGCCGTTTGAGAATTTATCGCTGACTGACCAGGGATTACTGCTCAGCTCAGATCATTCATGTGGATGATCTGACCATATTTGCTCCTCGCCGATTGTTGAGTTTGCTGGACGGGATTCACTCCCTCTTGGCACTGCTGAGTTGGCAGTAACGCTCGGATTTCCCTTGAGTTCCCCGAAGATGCTGATAAGGAATTTTGTTGATCTATGCGAGCTGTCGAGCTAGTTTGGACTACTATTCAGAAATTCTGAATCAGAATTCTTATTCTCAGTTATTACTAAGTACAGTCATGAGTCCTCATCCATCAGCGTCTGTAGGTGTCCCGGATCTGAAAGCCTCTATCATACTAAAAGATATAGAAGGAGTGTTGGACTCAGGAATCTGCACACTAAGAACCGCTCGGAAATGCAAGAAGGCTATACCGCGATGCTATAGCTCTGCTCCGAGGATCTCGCTCCTACTACGGCAGTTTGCTCGATTTCTATCCGATTTGTCAGTGCCAGGCTGGCACTGCCAGCATCTTATCGCGTAGAACATGTTTCAGGAGAGTGCAATACGGCTGCTGACATTTTGAGTCGTAACTTTCATTCGGAATCCGAGTTTCGGATGAGATTCCACTATCCTGGAAGAGTCAAGATATCTGCAAGTATTTGGAGATACTCGACCCATCATCATAGTCACTCCCTCTCTCGCGCAACTATGTTGAGTAAGCGTCTGGTCATCAGACATCTTTGTGTTGCCATCCCCATTACCCTCGCTTCACATAGTTTTAAACTACTACAGCATCTCCAGATCAAATAAATTTTTTACCGACAAATTTAATTTTTCACCCATTTGGTTAATGTTTTACCTTTCGAGTTCACATCGTCATCGTCATATTATTAAATCATAATACATTTATTCAGAGCTCAAATTTATTATATAAATGGCCGATCATATTAACGGCAGCAGAAACAGCGCTGGAACTCTGGTTGTATTGGACTTACCTTGCGAGTCCTATATTAAAGCTGATGATCAACGAGGAATGCCTCCATCTTCATCTTTACAGCCACTATCGCCTCTTCGTGCTTCTTCCACATCAACTACCACCACTGGAGTAGATGAGGAACCTCCACTATTTGCAAGAACAACAACAAAGCCGAGTCCCGCTTACGACAACCTCAACCAAACGCTCCAGTACTTGACTAGTGTTCTAACCTCGGATACTCCGAATAACAACAACAACAGTCAACAGCGAGGGTTGACCAATATGATGGGAGGATTTTCCAACGACCTGTCAGTGTCACCATTCGTGCGACAGGCCAATGATCATGATGAAGCGTTCCCAGTGTTGACTGGGCCTAGTGAACCCCATCCTACTTGGGTTTCCCCTTTTTTCAGTACTAACGGTCTACCACCAACGCAACCTACGGTCGTAACGCCATCGGCTGCTTCTAGTGATGTTAATAGAGTTACTGTGCCTGATCAAGCGGGGTGCTTAGGAGGTTTATTGGAGGATTTAGCGAGACTTAATAGTTCGCCAGTGGTTGAAACGTTCACAAAATGGTGACGATGAATTCCACTCGTAAGAAGGAGTATTTGGCTCCTCC
>NW_003214849.1:103686-142241 GCF_000006405.1 Perkinsus marinus ATCC 50983
TCGAGGCTATTGTATTAATATCCGTACTATGCCATTTGCAACGATCCCTTTTTTCTCGAGGTCAACTGTGCTCAGCAAGCGTTGCCGAGCACAGTAATGTTTATAGTTGACTAGCTGCAACTACCTTTATATAAGATGAATATAACCACAAGTTCTGTGCTCATCAATTAACGCATTAGTTTGGGGGAGGTGATGCTCTTGGGTAATTATTGTGATTTGACATTTGTGAATATTTACGCCTCGAATTTCCCAAATAACAGGAAGAACTTGTTCGCGTTTATATTCCAGTCGGAGTACGCGCATGTTAGCGTGGAGCGTGGAGGATCTTATCGCTAGGATGACATGTTCGCTCTAGAGCCTTGCAAATTCAACAGTAGGCTTACTGAACTTTGCTATTGGAGGTCTATTACTCCCTTGCCGAGCTTATTACGTGCTTCAAGGAAAAGAGTATAGTACGGTTCCGAGCATGACTTCATGTTCACGTCTAACCTCACCGAATCTAACAGGGAGAGTGGCCTTAGTGACAGGGTCCAGTAGAGGGATTGGCAGAGAGTGCGCTTTAGCACTGGCGAGGTAAGCATGTTATCATGGGGCCAACAGTCGCCCCAAGAAGTGAGAGCGTTGCTGCTCTGTGGAGTAGTGCGTTGATCGCTTTTGGAAACATCTGGGTTCCTTCGGAAACTATCCTTATATGGCTGAATATTGAATGGGCTCCTGAGCCCCGATGCAGCGTTGGACCTATCCTTCAGATGTGGAGCCAAGGTCGTTGTTGCTGCAAAAACTGTGGAACCGACGCCTACTCTGCCTGGTGAGTAGGGCCCTTGAATGGTAGTCGTGACGGACGGTGCGAGAAACGCTACTCCTCGGGCAATTCAGTTGAGACTGTTTATTTGCGTTCAATTGTGAAGAATTCCTTTTTCATGTCTGAAATTTCCAGGATTGGTATACAGACAACAGTTCAGTACTCTGCCAGGAAGCTCTCCCGGAAATGATGTCCTGGTCAGCGTAATTGATTCCCATTAACATAAGATCGTCCGCCCTATTCGTAATATAGATATTCTATTTGGAGCCCATCGCCGGAGTGTTTATTACACTCGCTATTATGCCGCACTCGCGTTAACCCAAATTTTTGACTAGCATCCTTGATTGTGCACGGGAACTATTAGTCCGTAGGCATAGTGGCCCCTATATGTTATAGTCCTCCGTGGGCATAGTGGCCCCTATATGTTATAGTCCTCCGTGGGCATAGTGGCCCCTATATGTTATAGTCCTCCGTGGGCATAGTGGCCCCTATATGTTATAGTCCTCCGTGGGCATAGTGGCCCCTATATGTTATAGTCCTCCGTAGGCATAGTGGCCCCTATATGTTATAGTCCTCCGTGGGCATAGTGGCCCCTATATGTTATAGTCCTCCTTCTCCCCTTTCATAGTAGTTGTCCTCCCCCCTGTCTTGCGCGTCATTGCTTTCCATCGTAGTATTGGTAGTGGCGGTGGTGGTTGTAGGAGGTTTGAATGGTACTAATATTCTCCTTTGGGCTTACGACCTTCTCTAGGATTAACACACACATTGACCGAGTTCATGCATGGGGGGTGTCATAAGACTCTTACTACTCAAGGTACAATATATACTGTTGCTCGGGAGATCGAGGAAGCTGGGGGAGTCGCTTTGCCGCTTCAACTAGATCTAAGGGATGCTGAGTCCTGCGAGAAGTGTGTGGCTGCCGTCATTGCCAAGTTCGGACGGATAGATATTCTCATTAACAACGCCAGTGCGATGTGGTGGCATTCTATGGAACAGACTCCCATAAAGAAGTAGTAGGCGGATAATGATACTTGTTCAAGAGTCACTGTCGTGCTTTTTCGACTTGTGTATCCAACCGATGGAGAGAATGTTTGCCAAAATCTCGGTCTGGGAACCTAGTCTCAGAAAGACTTAGCTTCCTAGAGATCTCGCCCACTTTCTTGATTTTGTTACAAATTCTTGATATCTCTACATGTATGGACACGTTCAAACTGAATTCTGTCGCCATTGGCTTCACCTCGGACGATTGTAGTCTACTTTTGAGGCTGCAATTTGTAGCCTCTATAGTGCACATTTCTCGTAGGTTTGATCTGATAACTTCGATCAACAGTAGAGGAAGCTTCATAATGACTAAGCTATGTCTACCACATATGAAAAAGAACAACTATGGTAGAGTCATCAACATGTCCCCTCCTATCAGCACTCACTTTATGAGGTCAGTAAAGGGATGGGTGTCGGAATGGTATGAAGGGAGGTCTATTGTTATGTGGAATTGCTCCCAGCGGATGGGCTCGCCAGCGCGATGGTGCTCTCGGAGATTGGAACTCGCCCTGTGATTTTCCTGATCTCAAGTTACCGTGGTTTGACGGCATATAACATAAGCAAGTTCGGTATGACAATGTCGGCTATGGGAGCAGCCGCAGAGGGACAGGGACATAATGTCACAGGTAAGATGCAACACGGGGCTCGTCTAGTTAGCCGTATCATTATCATCATCTTCAAGCGCGGTTGATTTCTGGGCTGTACTCCATCGACTGTATTTATGATGGTTTTTGTCATTGTGCACATACGAAAGAAATCTTCATGCCATCCTACGGAACATTTTAATCGAGTCGTCAGACGCGAGAGGTTATGTTTATATGCTCTGAAGTTCCAAACCAAAATCGACGCAGACGAACCCAAGGGCGATAGTCAGTACAATAGTGATCAAGGTTTCACTCGTTGTGGCGAATCCCCGTATCTTCCTTTTTGGAAGCTCGCAAATTATCCCGGTTGTTTGATAGGGAACTGTCTGTGGCCTGCAACGGTCGTGGAGTCGCAAGCCGCAACAAATTTTGAATTGGGAAGTAAAGACGATTGGAGGAAATCCACCATTCTAGCGGATTGCGTGAGTCCAATCATTGAAATTTTCATCTATCTTCCGATCACGTACGCGAGCGGGTTTCGAGTTCTCACAGCAGTATGCCTTCTCGCCCATCTTGATTCCCTCCGAAGCTCGGAATCCCAATAACTCTAGGTACTCTGCATCGTCAATGATCCCGAACTTACAGGGGAAATGCTGATCGACGATGAGTATTTGAGGAGCTCCAGAGTTGGTCTTACGCAGGAGGACCTTGTGATCTATCGGAAGAACCCTGCTGTTGAGCCTGTAAGATCGATTTAGTCGTTCAATCAATTCCACATCCTCACTGCAGCGAAGACATCTGGCCGAGGCAGCCCAGAAAGGCAAGAGTTTCGGCGAACGTGTTAGCCGAGGTGACATCCGTCAAGTTGCAGTTGATAAGATGAGATCCATGATATAGCCAAGCCGTTCGCGTTAAGACAGTTTTTATTTCCTCTATACATTATGCATTATAGATCCGGGCTATAATACTATCATACCCTACTCGTCACTCT
The DNA here is from genome assembly GCF_000006405.1 of Perkinsus marinus ATCC 50983. Classification (NCBI taxonomy): domain Eukaryota; phylum Perkinsozoa; order Perkinsida; family Perkinsidae; genus Perkinsus; species Perkinsus marinus. The sequence continues at coordinate 107,105 of NW_003214849.1, forward strand.
GATGTATCGTTCAAGGTTTATATATATAACATCCTCATTCAATCTTTTTCTCGAGGTCCTCCACTGGTTGCGTTGTCGTTCGACAATCATCGTGCGGGAGTCTCTTGAATTCGACGTTCAGTTTCCCACCATGATGGTAGATGAAAGACGAATATGGTAGTATCATCCCCAGATGCTCGAGAGTCACACACTGCGAAACGCGAGGGGAAAGTACTTGCACTTACCACCGAAACAAGCATCCCATAAAAACAAGAGCAAAAGCCTTCTGCCGGAGTTGAACCGACGACCTCCCGCTTACTAAGCGGGTGCTCTACCAACTAAGCTAAGAAGGCTTACATTAATTCAAAATCCGTTCTGGGCCAGAAAATTCCTTACAACGAATTCGATTGGTGATACATCAGTGATGTAACATCACCATGAATGTGACCTCTTCCAGATCGTACAAGTCCGTCCACCCCGAGTCGAGTCAACCAGAACTCTCGTGATGAATTGACAATAACCCAAAGTCGTATCTATGATTCAGTGAAGGGTGGTGTTTCGGTTGAATAGTAGCATAAAAACAACAGAAGCAAACAAACAATCCGGTTACAGCCACTCTATAAAACTCGAGCAATTCATCGTCGTTTTCCGAGCAATACCTGATAAGACGGTTAATCAGTACAATTGAAAAGAGGCCCCAACGAATGTACTGCAGTAGACGACTTAGCCGTAAACAAAGAGACATTCAAAACGCTGAGATGATCATAGGAGATTTTACATCCTTTGCTTCATTAATCTTGGAAGCTATGTAAGTACTTCCACCTCGATCGGGATGGTTGGAAAGCAATAGTTGTCGGTGATGCTGAGTAAGAAGACAAAAAAGTAGACGTCTCTTTGAAGAGGCGACTTACCTTTTGAATATTATCTCTGCTGAGCTGAGTCTGCCCCAAATTGAGAATCTTGCGGGCTTCCGACTATACAAGAAAAGAGGAAAATTCATAGAATGGTGGTCAGTATTCACTCGCGTTAGAGCGACCGAGACAGTGTTGTAATTAATAAAATATCATGTAAATGTCGCGGAATCTAAACGACTCAAACTACCCATTACGCTCGATAAAGGCTTATCGATATGGAAAGTATATGCATGAGAGTTCAAATATGAGCTTCGCAATAGAATGTTCTGTAGTCATTGGCATACTACTTGTGATAACTCAATGGATTATACGTCGGCGAATACTTGTGAGAGTACTTCGAATTGGATAAGAATTCGTGATAGAGCTCTCCAACACAATATGCTTATCTACGATTTACCGGACCGTCGCAGGAATGTCACGAAACGACTTAAAAAGAGCTGACGAGAATTTTCTTTTACTACCAACAGAGGAATTCCAACGGGAAATTCATCCCAAATCGAAGGGAAATATTAATTGATAAATATTGGATTATTTGACTCATCGATCACTAGTGAATATTTACATCATATTCACTTAGCATCGTCATAGCAGATGTATACTGCAACATGCTAAGAAGCAGGCCTCTACGAGAGCGATATTTTCCAAGGCGGAAAAAAGGAGCACGTTATCGTCTACTACTACCAATAAACTTTATCACATATTTGATGGTTCACCCCTGTAGTTGACAATGCACATATTTTCCCCACCGAAGAAATACTATATACTTATTAAGATTGTAGTTTCACCAGTGATGTGAAAAACACATTTCACATTTCACTTCGCGTAAAACGCGTGAAACTCCATGATATTACTCGTGACATAGTTTGTTCGAATCCTTCAAGCCCCCTCATGTTAGATAATTGAAACAACCTCGATATCCTCGGCATGCTCATACCAGCTGCACTGGCGAATCGTATACCTGTTAGGATCAACTATCGAAATGACGTCAACCCAGAGTTTGATAACAACAATAGGGAAAACAGTGTTGGAATATATGTTCGGTTTCCTCAGCTGCTGAGCTCAGGAGTTTCCTCACCAATAATAGGAGTTCGCATACGGATTCACGTAAAATTGTAGAGAAACCAATAAGAATTCCCTCAAGTTTCCTCAGAATTTCCATATCGGCACCTACACATGTAGTTGACCATTTGCATATTTTTCCGCACTGGGGAGAAAATAATGTTACTAATGTGATTATAACATTTACATGGGAAACTGTTCGAAATTATACGGAAAATTCAAAATGAACACTATACATTTCTGGACGATTACCTGTATGGAAACAGGACGCTACGATAATCGATTTTACATTAATTGTATCAGATAAAATATGCAATACTATTTGTACTAGTAAATTCGGGTACTTTATCACTTTAGTTAGAGTGTTACTCGCATATTACAATAGTACAAATATACCTTCGCTTTCCTCAACTGTTTTCTCACTAATTATGGAGATTCACATATGAATTCGAGTAGAAGTGTTCGGAAACCAAGAAGGACTTCCAAAAATTTCCTCCCAGAATTTTCATATTGTCATCATCACCAACACATGTAGTTGACAACCATATGCATATTTTCCTAAACTGTGCAGATGCGAACGAATTAATTATAATTTTAATTAACTACTAATTCGAATGCATTTTACGGATAAAAACTCCATCGTTTTCAAAATGCGTTCGGCAAAAATTTTTCGGCATTTTTTTCCTTTTTCCGCAAAATTTTTCCATAATCTCATACCACACCTCCAGAGTATCTCCCAGTGCATATTACCTTGTCGTACGGCCAATGCTCCAACTCCTACTCCGAATAATAAGGGTAGCATTATATTTCGCGAGGAATATAAATCGATTACTGCGGCGCGCGCGACTCGTAGAAAGGCTGTTCTACGTACCACACTGGAATACGAGACAGCCTTGTGGATAGCTTCGAAAAATTCAATAGGTTGCTTGAGCCCGCGCTATTTGCAACATCTAGGCTTTATTACAGAGGGCCTCAGTATATCTGTGTAGGATAGGACTGTGCTCACATAATGGTTCCCGAACGTAATCGATTATCTGGGCGAGCGCTATTTGTAACACGTAATTGGTATCTTGAGTAACGGTTACTCTTGTAGTGGAGAATGAGGAAATGTATATTCCTTTTATTTAATCGTAAGCGCATTGTGTTGTCCTAGTAGTGGTGGTGAATCTGTATTACTCGCCTAGTGTAATTTATGGGTATTGAATGTATTCGTATTCTGATTACATCCCTTCATGTAGTAGTACTTATGCATAGATTTTCACAAAGCATTTGTTCATACATCGTTATCGATAGTTCTTACTAGGTAACAGAGGGTCTCGTCTCACCATCACAATTTCTCAGATTAACCTTAGACTGTGTATACAGATGAAAACCTCTTCCTAGATAGTCCACACTATATCTAGGAGATGTCTGAGTAAATCTGAACATGAGCATTGCAAGTGTACTGCATTCAAGGGTCGGTGAATCTTAGCGCACAGGGAAGATTTATATAATATCAGTTGTGATTGTTTGTTCTCTTTTTATTGCTATTGCTACAGCGGTGTAGCTACTGAGTGTACGTTAGCAGGGTATAGGTAGTAGTAATAGTGAATTTGCAAAGGATGGGTTGCAGTTCGTCAATACCAGAAGTGGCGGAGGAGGGAATGTACAGTGTGAAGGTTAGCGGAGCGAAGCGAGTTGAATGTAACGAATTGTATGAAGTTAATAAATGTGATCATTCGACAACAGAAGAACAGTCGAGTGAGGAAGGGGAAGGTGATAATGACGGAGAGGTTGCGGGTTCGATTTTATCGTGTGGTATTTTATAAGATATGAACGTTTTAAAGAGGGATATTTCTTCCGGATGAGATTCCGTTGCTTTAATCGTCTGCTGAGTAGATGATCTGCGTGAGTAGTATTCAACTGTGTTGATATTTCAGGAGCCGTGGTTACGAATCCGGCACAGGTTCCAAACCTGGTGGGAGCATCTCCCACCTCGGTTATTAAAGAATGTCCTCCCAAGAGGGGACATGGCAGTAGGGGCATTGATGTAGAAGATAGAATGTGGGTTAGATGTGGATCTGCTACGAGTAATAAGTTACTACTATCGCCGGTAAGGCACCTGTTATAACTAATAACAGATCGCTTCTTGTTGGTGATTTTTATCACACAACGATTTTGGAGTGTATTTTATTACTCATTTCTCCACTACGTTTTTGTGATATTTTTTCCGTCAGATTATTGCCCTCCACCTCCACCGCTTCCCATGAGGCAATCCTTCTCGTCGTCTCCACTCTGTACCATACTCGAGGACTCTCCTTTATCAAGTCGACAAATGCACTACTACTATGCATCTAGGAGTACGGGTGAATTAATGGGCGCGCGGTCATCGTCACGATCTGTGGAATTGAGGAGATCATGCAGTGGGGGGTTGCCTCATCATCATGAGAGGCGAAGACGAGATCACCATCGAGCACCTCCGCGATATCGTTACTGTGCGGAAAGGGTAAATCCAGCGGTTAAGGTGGCGTAAAATTTCTACAGTTGCGGAATAATTTACACAGTTGTTTATATTCATTTGCTACTGGTCTTACCATCTTTCTCAGTGGAAAAGTTTTTCACGATTTGTATCAGAAACCGATTCGAGTTGGCTGAAGGCTGACCGTTCATTGCACTAGTCAAAGATGCTATGTTGTGCATGCGTGCAAGTTTGCTAGGACAGTGAGCATTGTTTCTGTGTATTGTTTTGTAATAGTACTATTATTCACTACCTATCTGTTTAGAGCTACGCGATGTATGTTGCTAGAGATCTTGAAATCTTAAGCAGTCTCGCATTTCCTCAACGCCAACCACCTGGGGCGTTATTTTAGTTGTTCCTTGCTATTGCTGGTGCTACTGTTGTGGCTGATATCGTCTCATTCAAACGAGATGTATCGTACTACTGCCTTATTGCGTTAGTGGGTTGATTGGCGGTTCGGTAAACGACGTGCCCGGGTTCGACCCCGGCATATGCCATTTTTAAGATGGTGGCAACTCGAGGGATTGGCGTGACAACTTGTCACTGACAAGTACGTACATCGAATCAGAGAGGCTTCATGTTCTCCGTCAGATTATGCATCTCATATAGCCTAGTGGTATTATTCTTGTTGGCATTACGGAAGGTCCATGGTTCTAATATCGGGAGGGGTATCGTTGATATGATTCTCCTCACGGTATTGTAACCTTCTTTCCAGACTCAAGCCGATATGATATCCTATTCAGCTGGGCTAACCCACCCGCTATACGTTGATATCATTTACACACTTTACTGCCAACAATCGCTTCTGAATGCACCCTTTAAATTTTATCTTCTTGTTTCGAGTTGGGTTATGCAGCATTGGAAAGTTTTGTACTGCCAACTCGAATCTCTCTCAATGGGTTTGAGTTTTTACTGAAAACCTATTATGTTGTCCACTAACAACAACAATTAGAGGAACTCGATGTTCCATTGCGATTCATTCTCATCCATAGCAAGACGCCCAAAACATGAAACTAACACAACTCGATAATTATCAGAGTTAACTCCAACCACACTTCATGTATAACGCGAACAATGCCTCGACTAGCGCCTGACAGAAAGGGAACGGCAACCGATGAAATCAGTCTACAATATCAATTTGAATACATGTGTCTGAATCCAACGCAAAAACTCTTACTATGACTAAACATCCTCTTCCCTCACTCACCGCTCTCATGAATATCACTGTCGTTCCTCCCGGATTTCATATTCAGCAGCATCGATTCCCAACAACTACAACTTGAGACATCAAATAAAGCTCCTTCAATACACTCACCTCAGTGTATTCCTTGAGAGCTTGCTTTCTGATCTCCTCAGCAGTTTGTCTTCGTTTTTGTGTAGCATCCGTGGGAACCGATCGAAACCTGAACGCTTTATGGTATTATCCAATTTATTTTCACTGTCACCTTATTGGTTTCGCGGGTTTGCTTTTCTCATCAGAAGGTTTCTCCATGCGTTCGTAAGCGGCCATCAACCTACGTTCGATTCTCTTCTTATGAGCTTGGGCTTTTTCTGAGCGCAACTTGTCTCGCCGTGCTTTCTCCACCTACGAACACTCAGCAATAGGTGGCCAGTGTTGGAGTAGGAATATATGTTCCTCAGCTGAGCTCAGGAGTTTTCTCACCTATTTATAGAAGTTTACATGCGGATTCGGGTAGGAGCGTACAGCAACCGTTAAGAACTTCCCACAATTTCCTCAGAATTTTCATATTGTCACCGACACACGAAGCCCCAACAACGCGTGTAACAGCCCAATGAACTTCATTGGATGAAGCTCTACAGTTTGAACCAAACCGTCATGCAAAGTAATGTTTTCGACGCCAAACTGAGTTCGAAAGTCAACTTTGAGTAATATCAACATGATAACAATGTGAATCGATTGACACCAACTTTTCAGAAGCGTTCCGTAGTCTATAGTCGTACTAGTCTCAAATTGGAAAGAAAGCCATCTCGAAAATCTACCTACGCATAACTGTTTGGTTCGCACTGTACAACTAAATATCTTTCGAACAGATAAGATGAGCCCCTTACCTGTTTTTCAAGGGCATTAATGAGTGCTCCATCTCGGCGTTCAAATTCATCTAGTTCTCGGGCAACACTCTCTACTCTCAACTCCATTCCTTCGATCATTTCTAGTGTGTCCACGTAATGTGATTCACCCACTGTAGCTGAGTATAGCTGAATGACAACGTCATGTGGTGTCACACGTGGTGTCACCACATCGGTATTGTTATAACAACAGTTGTTATGATACGTATAAATAATGTGGCATTTGATAGATCGAATTTAATCTCACTGCTTTCTGAGCTGCTCCATCTCCACCACATGCGTTATCCCCGAACTTTATTTCGCCCGGAAATTCCAAATGTACAATCGTCAGAATTCTCTAACTTTCTCTCAGGTTATCAGAGTTTCTCTTCTTTACAGTTCATCACCAAAATGTTATCATAGCCTCCCCTTGTTAGGTTGCCTTACCTCGAGTACTTTCTTTCTCATATGATTCAACTCCGCGTCAATCTCGTTGATGATAGATTCATCAGCCAGTGCAACACTCATCGTTTTGCACGCCTTTTCTTCGGCTGATACCAACTTCTCAACACTCTGAATTTCGCGCACAATTATGAAGTAAAATGTCGGTTATGATTTTATTATAATATTATTAGTGAATTTCTGGTTGACATTTTTCTAAACCAATGTCGGAGGAATATATGTTCGCTTTCCTCAACTGAGCTCGGGGGTTTCCTCACTATTTCTAGAAACAACTGTTACTAATTCGATCAAGTGAATAACGCGTAAAACATGTAATGTGTTTTCCATGTGATATGTAAAACTATCATCTCTGGAGTTTCACCCGTTTTACGTGAAGCGGCGTAATACTCCATGTGAAAAACACGATATTCGCGCTATGAAGTTAATTGAAACCACTTCCCGGACAAATCATCCCATTTCACGTGAAACGCTCTCAGAATTTCACGTGTTTTACGCGTTGCTCACAGCTTACATGCGTTTTTCGCGGAGTGAGAGCCGAAGCATGCTTTTTCACCAGTGTTTTTCATATCACGGGTGAAACTCCACTGTGTCATGTAGATGTCACCATCCAAACTGACTGACAGATATAGGTATATACCTACTTCTATTTGCTTCTTTAAACCGTTCTTCCTTTCCTCTGCAGCACTAACAGTATCATCGTATGTGCGTGTGAGCTCTCCAAGGATCTAAGACGCCTTCGTCATTATCCATCATTACTCCAAAGTTTCCTGTCTTTTGAGTTCAACCTCGCCAAGCGTTCTCAATTCACTTCATATCGCGTTTTTCACATGAAGTATTACGCCACTTTTCGTAAAACAGGTGAAACTCCAGTGTTCCTGCTGGTAACTTTCACATTGTAAATGACACTTTAGTAGAGTTTCATCCTCGGCCGGAGTCAGACCGACCAACTCCAGGCAAGATAGAAATCTCTATTACACAGAGAGAAAAAACATTTGGTAGAATTGACGCTGATAATAAGGTGCACCAGACAAATCACTTCACGTATTCTGCACGTTTTCCACGGCTCACATGCGTTCTGCGCGAAGTGAAATGTAAAATGTGTTTTTCACTATTGTTATTCATACCATGGATGAAACTCCACTGCTTTCAAAGCAATATTCTACACTACTATGGTATATAATTCTGTTCTGAAGAAAACAGATGAGTACGTGAGTAAGATAAGCCTCGAAATGCCTACGTTATAATGTAGCCATAACGTAGCCCGTCGTTAACATGATACCAGGTGCTCACCTGATCTGACTCCGCTTCCAATTGAATAGCCAACAAGTTCTTATCCTCAAGCTCTGTAAGTACGTCCAGGAGCTGTTGCGGTTGAGTGAAATATCTAGACCAATGTAATAGTTTCTCGCGATAATCATACACGCTTTGTGGATTGGTCCTCACCCTGTAACTCCTCGGCTACGTTAGGAGAAGAGAAGCTACAGTTGAGATACAACCTTTCCCAGCGTGCTATTCCCCATGAGTTCAAGCACGCTAGAAAACGTTGGAAGTGTTCTTTCTTTCTTAGCTAGATTTTTCCTTCTCCACTCGATCATTTGCGAGTAATATATAAACTCCGCGATGGTTTATGTAGTGGTAGTTACAGAAAAACACAGGTTCATTTTATATTTTCCAGGGCGCGCGCGAAATGCAGCAGGGAAATATCGCTTACAGTTTAATATCATCATCGCAACTATCCGACTCTCCAATCTGCTCGAGCACCGTTCCATTAGAGGATTCCTTCAGCGGCCTTGTGCCTCGTTTACGTGTTGCCTACCGTAAATGCGATTTCTCTCAATGAAGTGCTGCATTGGGTAAGGCGAGCTTACGAACAGCTGATTCTCTACGAAGTGCTGGTCGAGAACCAGAGAAAGAGAGAACCGCATCAGCAGTCACTGAATGAGCTCATATAACGGTATTTCCATGATACACAAAAAGCAGTTGCGTAATATGGAATTCATACGAATCAAAAAGTCTGCGACTGACTATCGAAATCGTGGCAAAATTTTACGATAATTTGATCCGATGAAACTAAAGCACAACTCGGCGTTATACAGTGGAGTTTCACCCGTTTTACGTGAAGTGGCGTAATACTCTGTGAAAACCCCCATGTTCGCAGTGATATGCAGTAGTCGTGGAATATATTTTTCACTAGTGTTCTTCATATCACTAGGGTGAAACTCCATTGTGTGAAAATTTGATATGCAAATGTATTTTCTCTCCCGGGTTTGATGATAGTGGACAACTTGTCGCTATCACAGTCTCGAAAGGTTTCCTTCATCACATCACATGTTCATAGCAATCCTTACATTTCTTACGCGATATAGTTTCAGATCGATTTTTATCAATCTCGGAAAATTACACACATTTGCATATCAACTTGACACGCACTGTGCTAGTATTGGATTTCCACCAGCGTTTGCTCATTCCACAGTTTCACCAATTGTCTCACTCTCTCATTCCTAGCGGCCTTTTCCTCCATCTTTTCCAACAGCCATTCTTTCGGGGTTACCTCCTCCAGAAATTTCCGATATCTACCATTTGTAACTCTACTAATACATCATATAAGCCTATATTAACTATAACAAGTATGTCATATAATGGAGTTTCACCCGTGATATGCACTTGGTGTTGAACGCCACTTACGAGTGAAACTCCAATATACGCACCATATGCGAAATGTATTTTCACTAGTGTTTTCATATCATGGGTGAAACTTCAATGTGTTGGCTGTGGTTGAACTTGCCACGTTATTCTACTTTGGATACATGTTTCTTGTCAAGACCAGACCAATGATTGGGTCATAAGGAGCGTGCCATTTTTCCAAGCAAATCACGGAAATTTTGATTTCTCCTCCAACAAGGACAGTTTCCCTCTGAAATTGGAGCCATGCATAGCCATTCACATAACGCATACTTTATCAAGAGAAATTGATAATACTCATGAACCTTTCATAGATATTTAGGGAAGCGCTATTTTCACCGCTCATAGCCGTGCCCGAAGGTTTCTCAAGCTGAGAAAACTGCACGCTCCTCACATATACGTATCGAGTTAACGGAATAGACTCAGAAGTCCTGAGTCCAGAAGTTCCGAGTCAGAACAAAGGGCCTCTCTTTTGAGCAATTCTTGCGATAGATTAGTATGCTCACTTGCAATGACCAGAAATCTTGTTTGGTAATATGGATGTAAGCTGATACCATCCTTACTGTGTAACGTTGCTATGAGAAGTGTTTTCACTGTGTAGTGGTAAATATCTTAGGGACAGAATTGTCTCCAATGAAAAGGTAGGAAAAGGCAGTTTATCTACCTTTTTAAAAAAATGTTGTAATTGTTTTCAAAATTTTCCTTGATCCTGATCTTTTCCCTTGATTTTTTCCATTTTTTTCATTTTTCACCTCTTGAATAAAACAGATACTTACCGCAAGCATCTTCTATACAAACTTATGCTATCTAATAGATATCAAAAGAGGGGCAATGACCCTCAACATAATGAATAGACTTTTTATCATCAAGCCTCCCTTATGGTTTACTCGTCCAGCTCTTGCTGCAATTCACGAAGTGTCGATGTCTCCCTTTCCAGCACCAACAAGTCTTTCCTTAGAGATCTCAACTGTCAATTCCAAAGTGATAATAAATCATGTTTCAGCGTTGGGGGAATTACTTTGTTGATTTTCTCATCCTTCATTTCACTCACGGCATCACATTTTGCCACTGCATCGCGAGCCTTGGAGACATACTCCTTCATATTAGCATCAAAGTTGGCTATGTTGCTTTCGGTGATCATCTCAGATTTCTCCAACACTTCTTCCTGTTAAATATACATACCATAATCTCCGCAAATTCCGAGGGGTGTCTTTGTAACAAATTCAGGATTTGATATTGGTCAATGATGAATTGCAATTTCTATCATTGACCGATGGAATTTAAATCAACTCGGGCAGAACTGAACCCTAGGGTGCAGTGAGCGCTTTCTGGACTTCACTTTTTCCCGTGCTTCTCGATTCAATCTGTTTATTTCCTTGTTTTTCATCTCAGTTGCCATTCTACGACGTAGGATGTTCCTGAAAGGTGGTATGGTAATAAACCTATATTGTCGTGTGCACTCTAATTGTGTAATTGTATCTTTTCATCATCAGCTACATAGCGAGCTAGAAGCCCTCCAGCTCGCTATGTAGCTGAAGATAGAAAGGTCCTCTAGTAGAGAATCGCTTATTGGGTGGAAGTCAAGAATATGTGTTGTTACATTTTCTTATGCCCACTACCTTGTTTTTCACCAGTAACACAGAAACCAACCCTGATGAATTGTTAGTGACAATATGAAATTTACGGTAAGTACGGTAAAATATATACATGACCAACTACGTGTGTTAGTGATAGTATGGAAATTTTGGGAGATTTTTGTTGGTTTCTCAACTGCCTGAATTCGTAAGTGAACTCTTATAATCACTAAACAAACTCCTGAGCTGAGCTGAGGATATCAAACATATATCGCTGAGAAAATACCCACTTTCTATTTTCCAAGAACGTATGGCAGCTTTCTTTCAAATACCAGGGACTCCGTTTTTCCACGATCACCCCAGAGTAAGTCGTCTCCTTCTGTTTCAAGCCTCCATCTTTCAGTGCTAGAGGTTCGCTGTGTTCTATCCTTACACGTTGTATGACATCATGATTCTGAATTATGATGTTGAAGGGATCACCTCATAAACAGTTGGCTTTACTTTGTGTGAATTTTCCGGAATAATTGCCATCTGTTTTACGTCAGGTGGCGTAAAACTCGGTGAAAAACGCGATATTCGCGGTGGTATGCAGTAGTCGTGAAATATATTTTTCACTAGTGTTTTACATATCACTAGGGTGAAACTCCATTATATATCTCAAATACTACAATGCACAGATATTCAAAAGGTTGATCGTATAGTCGTGATGACAACAAAATTAGGTGATGCCTCATGGCATTCTATGTAACAACAATCTCGCGCTACGCTACGGCATACAAGCGACGATAGGTAAATCGGAGTCATTCACATCACCAGTTTTCCTAAAACCACTCTCACACAAGTCCAGGAAGAACCTACCTTTTTCGTGTCTGTTTTCGGAGTGTATGATCTCCCTGATGTTTTCGGTTGTGTTAGGAAGATTCCTGTCGGCCGACTCACTCTGGCAGCTATCGAGCTTACAGTAGGTCTCCGTTCAACCTACTGCAACTCATGTAAGATACAGTGGAGTTTCACCCGTTTTACGTGGCGTTAAACTCGGTAAAAAACGCGAAATTCACGATATGCAGTAGTCGTGAAATATGTTTTTTTCAAATCACTAGGGTTAAACTCCAGTGTTGGAGTAGGAATATACGTTCGCTTTCCTCAGCTGAGCTCCTCACTAACTAATGGAATTTATATGCGCTAGAGCAGAAGTGTTCATAAAAGAAAGAGAATTTCCCAAGAATTCTGAAAAATTTTCATATTGTCACCAATACAGAGTTTACCATGTGCATATTTCCCTCACACACTGTCAACATCAGAAATATGCAGAAAAACTGCGAGATCAGGAAAACCACCTGAGATTTTCTCACGAGGTTGAAATCAACTACAACAGGGAAATAATGGAGTTTCTCCCTAGTGATATGAAAAAAACCAGTGCAAAATGCATTTCACGACTACTGCATATTATCGCGAATATCGCATTTTTCACATGGAGTTTCACGCCACTTCACGTAAAACGGGTAAAACTCCATTAATCCTATATTAACTACTGATAATACGTTATGAACATAATAATTGGGAGTTAATAATGGTGTTTCACCTGAATTTAACGAGAAGTGGCGTAATACTCCGTGTTATTATAGGACGTATATGTTTCCGCGAACACCGATAACACAAACGTTTTCCGCGAAGTGACTTGTGAAATATGTTTTTCACTAGTGTTTTATCTTCACTAGGGTTAAACACCAATCCAGTGCTAGAATATATCTCCGCTTTTCTCAGCTGACTCTAGAAATTTCCTCACTGCATAATTTATAGAAGTTTACATACCAATTCGTGTAAAAGTGTATAGGAACCAATGAAAATTTCCTAAAATTTCCCTCAGAATTTCCACAAATTTCACCTACACATGTAATTGAGCATGCCAATCAATTAGAACACTCCTCAAAAGTCTAATAATACGATAACGAATATACACCGACCCACTGGTAGTTGCTTCCGTTGCTGAGCCACAGCCTCCTCACGTTCTCGCCGGCGCTCCCCATAACGTCGAATCGATGAGTCCGAACTTGGTAGTTTGTAGGGATTGCATCTATGCATCAAATAAATGTAATTCCCAGCTCACTCCAGAACAATACTGCTATGGTGATGATATGGTCAAGAGGATCTTATCCTTCTATTTCTAAACATCGAATTCATCTGCCATGGTGTAGCCTACACCGTGTAGATTTGAGCAGAGTTGCAACGGTTGAGATGATTGAACACATCTATTTCTTCACGTCATACCCTCATATTAATTCTCTGTATATTATCGCTTCGCTTCGCTATAGCTGATCGCTTGTTCATAGCGATTATACGTTTCTTTGATACGCGATGGAGGATCCTCTAATATTTCCACGCGATACGTTACAGTAGGCGATATGTGAAAAGGATAGTAAAAAGTGTTCCTCATAGTAGAAACTCCACTACTGACATTTTCATCAATACACGATTAATTCCGTTGTCAATCGTGTGATATTTACAACACTAAGTCCATACTCCTCGCTGAGGTGGGATCGAACTGGGAACCTCAACATTACTGGGCTATAAGCTCACTTGAACGCCATTCAATTCAGTACAACAACAACAACAACATATACAACAACAACAACATATACAACAACAACAACAACAACAACAACAACAACAACAACAACAACAACAACGGCAAGAGTTATAACTTAACAACGAGCACCATACGAGCACCTTACTCTGAGTCGTTGGATGCTGAGCTCTCGGGGCTCGCGATGGAGCTTCTTGCCGCCATTGAAACAATGAACGATGTCTACTCGGATTCACTAAATTGAGTCCTACGTCTACAACTATGCAGAATCCTATATATTGGAGTTTCACCCGTGATATGGAAAGAACACTAGCGGAAAACAAAAAAAATCTTCCAGAGGTTTGTAAGCAACATTTTGACTCTGGGCAAGTCCAATCCTATAAGGTGAGAGAACCCAACAGAGAGGGTTGAGGGAATATGAAAGCCTTGAATAAGCTTGATCGGCGGTGTGGCGGGCAGTGCGGGAAAATATGCACATGGTCAACTACATGTGTAGGTGCCGATATGGAAATTCTTAGGAAACTTGAGGGAATTCTTATTGATTTCTCTACAATTTTACGTGAATCCGTATACGAACTCCTATTATTGGTGAGAAAACTCCTGAGCTCAGCAGCTGAGGAAACCGAACATATATTCTAACACTCGTAGCGGGTGCAATGATCTCAAAGATACAGAAGTGGGATCAAATCATTATATCGTGATTGGAAAATATACACAGTGTGCTGAACGGCAGGAGGCCGCACCAACGGATCACCCAGGAAGAGCGACGGACAATGAGGAAGCGAAGTCCTTAGCCCGCATCTTCCCGGGCGGGAGGCTGTGGGGAACTCGCCAACTGCACATGCGTGCTGGTTTCCCCGGACCATCGGTAAACACCTGTACCGTCTGATATTTCACGACCACTGCAAAGCCACTACACTATTCAAGTGAGGGACTGAAACCCAACCTCCTCATATATCTGTTTATGTTATGTTCACTATGCAAGACCGAACGATGCACCGTTCACTCCTACAGTATTAGCACCGCCTCAGTGCATAACTTACCATTTTTTGGTGGGACGGCGTAACGGACCAAACTCTAACCAAGACTGAGAGGTCTTAAACTGATACTGCCTCTATACAAATGACAATGAACTTATCGTACGCAAGTACATAGCTACTCGGAGGCGCTCGACGCCATTCATCGTCCCATGATGCACTCATCACATCTTCCTACAACAATCAGACCACCAACAAGTGAGCTCCTCAGAGCCTTGGTTATGACAGTTGAAGCCTCACCACACTCAAATGAAGAGTCTAGGTGTTATACTTAGTTACTGTCTCGCCTCATGATTCGGAAATGCCAACCTCTATCGGCTGTAGCATTGCTCTCCTTTATTATTACTCATGATCATAATACTCCTCACTTTCCAACAGATACTAAACTTATATGTTGTCATCTCAATACCAGTAGGAAACGATCGACATCCACTTATCATCCTCAGATGCAATTGCACAATTCTCATCTCAAACTCACATAAGTCTTGCTCGCCATTGTGTATGAGTACCGGTCACGACTAACACCGCTTCACTTCAGTGCATGATAACTCACATAAGTCTTGCGAGGCCATTATATACGAGTAACGGTCACGACTAACACCGCTTCACTTCAGTGCATGATAGCTCACATAAGTCTTGCGAGGCCATTGCATACGAGTAACGGTCACGCTTAGTGCATTATAACTCATTACTATATCGAAGCCGTATTAAAGTATCCGTCCAAAACTCCACTTAGTAAGCGTGGGACGAAATTACATTTACGAAATCGCGTAAGAACGTAATACGCCCCTTACCGGTATCACAATTGTCTCCGCTCCGCTCATACTCTGATGATGTAATTATCCACACTGCACTCACCCTAGCGATATAAAAAACTCGTGAGTGAAGCACATATTTCACATTTTACTCCACGGAAAACAATTGGAAACATATACGTCTTATAATTTTCATGGAGTATTACACCACTACACGTTAAACGGGTCGTGAAGCTCTAATATATTCATATTTTCATTGCCGGAAAACAATCGTATCATCGGTGTTCGCGTAAACATATACGTCTTATAGTTTACGTGGAGTATTACACCACTTCACGTGAAACAGATGAAACTTCATTTCGCACCGTTAGTTAGAAAAACAACACATTATGTATCCTCCAGAAGCTCCTATCACCCTCAAATCACTATCAAAAGTGCACTCTCTCCTCACTTCATCACTACTGAACTATATGCACATGCTCAACTACATGTGAAGTTACACGACTAAGCCTGTGTCTGCGTCCACAATAGGGCGAGCGACATCAGAATCACCACGCACGAGAAAACGAGCTCTTCCAGAGCGTGGACCCACGACACAAGTAACTACCTATCTAGTTCTATAAGGGGAGAAAAACGAAACTAAACCGGTGTATCACAAACTGATGGTCGGCATGCATTCACCTCTACCTAAATTCGAGTATAAACTCTCACAATTAGTCAGCAAACTCCCGAGCCCAGTAGCTGAGAGAAGCGAACATATATTTCAGCACAACAAACCGCAAGTCCACATCAAAAAAGCTACACAACAAGCTTATGAGCTAAGACCGATGAGGAAAGATAAACCTCTGTTCATCATCCTGTGATGAAATTGCACAATTTCTGTCCCCAATCAATTCTATCTTGACAAACCGCTTATTAAATCACACAACAAGAGTAAGCATTGAATGCTTATGAGACAGGACCGACACAGTAAAAGCAAACTACGTCTAAAGGGACACAGCCACCAGACGTAGTTAACTACAAACTAACAGTAGTAGTAGTATCATCATCAGAAGTCCTTTGCCCAGTCCATGTTCACACAATCATCCGACATTTCCTGAACAATCTCATTAGTGTGGGGAAAATTGAGAAAATTTTGTGAAAATTTTTGGAAATTATATTTTTTTTCCAACCACTTCTACCCGAATTAGCATGGGAACTCCGAAGCTCAGCTGACGAAAGCAAACATATATTCCTCTAACACTGTTACTCACATACGTTGACCGGAGTTTCACCCACGATACGAAAAACAAATTTCATAAACCACTACATATCGCGATTTTCGCCACTTCACGTGAAACGGATGAAACACCACTGAGCTCTCACTCACCTCTCCTGAGTTTTCCAAACTCAACAGTCCAGGATCAGTTGCATCTATCCATTGTTTCATCGTTTGCTCTCTATCAGGCACCCACTGCGACTTCACACTCCGCGACAAGAGCCCGTCCTGAATCACATACCCAAAATTTCATTTGAAAAAAATTTCCCGAAACGTACTAGACAACTAAATGCATTTTACCAAAACAAAACTCCCCAAAGTTCGTCACACGAGAATCAACAGAGATTCACCACCCTAGTGATATGAAAAAAACACTAGTGAAAAACATACTTCACAACTACTGCATATCACCGCGAATAACGCCTTTTTCACAGAGTATCACGCCACTTCACGTAAAACTGGTAAAACTCCAATATATCCACAAACTAACCTACGTTACATTCTTGTCCAATGACTCAACATTATTATCAATACCATTAATCCCATACTTCATTAAAAGATATCGATATACAATTCCCCATTGATTGATAACATATAATTAGATTAGTAATACTTATGAACATATATAATGGATATGTTTTTCACTAGTGTTTTCCCCATCACGTGTGAAACTCCAAAAAACTATATTTAATATCGTTACTATTAAAAAATTAGCACACCCTCCTTACGAAATCAAATTTCTTAAAGTACGGATGTCGCTTTATCTCCTTAGCCCCCGAGATGCCTCCGCCAAGCCTCTCCTCAGGATTTTTTTGCATCAACCCTGTGATGATAGACTTCGCGTTTTGATCCCGCAACCACGACGGAAACCTTAACGGTGCTTCTGACCATCAAAAACAACTAGTTTGGGAAATATGTATATAGTCAAAAAATTCTCATCGCGAGTAAACTCACTTTTTTCAGATCGAAATCAGCTCATGCTCAACTACGTGTGTTATGAAAATTCTGTAAAGAAATTTTGAGAAATTCTCATTTTTTTCTGCACACTTCTACCCAAATTCATTTGCAAACCTCAATAATATAACTTTGGGAACTCCTATACTCAGCTGAGGAAAACCAAACGTATATTTCAACTCCAGCACTCACCGATGATCTGCCGAAACAACTCCAGTTGATCGTCAGTGTCACCACCAAACGGCAAAGGTCCACATATAAACTCATACATACAAACACCAGTCGACCACCAATCAATGCAGTCCGTATAGCTCCGTCCTAGTATCACTTCTGGTGCTATATACCTGCATATTGAAAAAAGCGCTCGCCCAAGTAATCGATAATGGATACACAACGCTTCATGTAAAGCTGAGTAATCATGCACTACATACGTTGGTGACAATATTAAAATTCAGAAAACTCCGCCAAACTCATACATAGACTCCCCAGATCATCCGAAGCGAGCGAACAACATATATTCCATAAATACAATCCCTACTTACTCTGGAGTTCCCATAAGAGTGTACGACCTCGACGCCTGTTTGCAACAGCCGAAATCAACCAACTTCACACAGCCGTCAAAATCCAACAGTAAATTTTCTGGCTTCAAATCTCGATACCTATTACAACACATCAACACTCCTTCATACAGTGCGAAGCGAACAGATAAGCATATCTACATTTTTTACACGGCTTGAGATTAGTACGACTAAAGACTACGAAACGCTTCTAAAACGTCTGCGCGTTTTACGCGTTATTCACTTCTCACATGCGTTTTCCGCAAAGTGAATATGAAACATGTTTCTCACTAGTCTTTTTTAAACCATTTCGAAGGAGTTTCACCACCCTAGTGATATGAAAAACATATCTCGCGACTACTGCATATCACCGCGAATATTGCGTTTTTCACCGACTCCACGTAAAACGGGTTGTGAAACTCCAATGAGAATTCATATCTACTCACATTATTCCTTTTTCATGCAGATATTCGATCGACAGTATTATACTTGCCGAATAGTAACGGGCTTGGAATTCGCTCAGGTTCCCAATCTCGCGAATAGCATTGAATAAGTCACCACCTCCCAAAAATTCCGTTAAAAAATATCTGACAAAAACCCCAAAAATACCATCAAGTTTCCATATAATGACACAATGAGTTTCACCACCTAGTGATATGAAAAATATATTTCACGACTACTGCATATCACCTCGAATATCGCGTTTTTCACCGAGTTTTACGCCACTTCACGGGTGAAACTCCAATATTATCAAAACCTAGGGAGCGTTATTTTCCAAAACTGGAGAACTCCTCTTAGAAATTACGTCATTTACGTTCCCAACGTCGCGGGAAATATGCACATGGTCAACTGCATGTATTAGTAACAATCTTAAAATTCTGAGAGAAAATTCTGGAAAAATTCTTATTCCCATACCCTACTTCGTATAACTACGAATGGCAACTCTCCAGCTCAACTGAGGAAAGCGAACATACATTCACCTACACATTTTTCTCATCTTGAAAAGTTTTCACAAACTGCACTATGCAGGGGTGATAAAGTTGAAGTAATATTTTCCTCTCAATATTGATCGAATTTTCCTGCTGCATCGCAACCACATGTTTCTTCGACACCGCTTTCAATGCATACTGAAAAAAACAACTAATCAAAAAATCGCAAAAAATATTTTTTCACCTCTTTTTCGGGACTTTTCCTATTCCTCACCAGAAAAACTCTACCAAAAGTCCCGTAACCAACAACGGCGACAGGCTCCAAATCGTCCTTTTTAACAGTCTCGTCCTAAACAATGGAGTTTCATTTGCGACACGAAAAAAACATACGTCATCACTCAGCGGAGTTTCACCGTTTTCCGCGAAATTCGGGTCATGCAGTAGTCGTGAAATATATTTTTCACTACTGTTTTTTCACATCACTAAAACTCCATAATATTAATTTTTCCATCGCATTTTCAATTCTCAATAAATCAACACCCACCTGTAGTTCGATCCGATTCACCAGAGACTGTCTAAACGGACCGACGATATCCAGAAAAACCTAAAAACATTACAAAAAATTACAAAAAATTACAAAAAATTACAAAAAAATCAAGAAAAATTTTCTCGTCCGGTGAGCAACATTCTCAGGGAACTATTTCAATATAATAAATCGCTTTCTCCTGATCTGACATTCATCATAACTCCTGTTGTCATCGTTGAACTTCAAACTCGCAATCGTGTATATTCACTAGAGTTTCACAAGCCGTTCTACGTGAAGTGTCGTAATAATACTCTGTGAAAAACGCGATATTCGCGGTGATATGCAGTAGTCGTTAAATATCACTAAGGTGAAACTCCATTAGAAAATCCTATTTCGCCCTTTTAAGCACTCATTCTCACTCACTACCCCAAAAGTTTGCAACACTACTACAATAGAAACCATGAAATGCCCCCACCTGTTTTTGCAGTATCAAACACGTCGTTGGCTCAGCTGCTGTTATTGTAGCACTTCTAGGAATCTCAAATAGCAACCCGCGCTCACCAAAATATTCCCATCTTGATAATGTACGAACTACCCCCTGAAAATAAAATCACATTTGCGCGATTTGAACCCGGGACCTCAATGGAGTTTCACCACCCTAGTGATATGAAAAACATATTTTACGACTACTGCATATCACCGCGAATATCGCGTTTTTCACATGGAGTTCTACAAACCGTTGAGCCTCCAATAAACGCTCTTAAGAACCACTAATTTCGGGCGAGCGAGAAATCATCCAATTCCTCACCTTTCCGGGTATTTCCACCGACACACTTCCTTTTCCGATCAGATAAAAATTATCAGACGGATCGCCCTAACAACAATATACACAAATCTTGAAATCTTACCTCCACTTGCATTTCCTCAACGCTTACAAATGTGCAGATTTTTGCAAAAGCATCAAAACTTCGCTTCGACATGTTCATCACCACTCTCGAGAGCTGCTCTTTCGTGAGAGTTTTAAATAAATATATTTCCTGCAATATCGATCGGATCTGAAAATCAATCAGGAAAAATGACATCGCTCACATTCTAAATTTCCGAAATTAATCAACTCCATATTTTCAGGAATTGTGCGAAAAAAACAATAGAAATTATATTCAACGACTTGCTCAATAGAGTTCTCAAATGTATGTATTATTGCACCATTGGAATTCCACGCCCCGTTTTACGTGAAGTGGCGTAAAACTCTGTGAAAAACTCGATATTCGCGGTGATATGCAATAGTCGTAAAATATGTTTTTCATATCACTAGGGTGGTGAAACTCCATAGTTACATGTGATCTACATACACAACATGTACAAACAACCATATTCACGATTCTGATTTCTCATCCCAAACAACAAAATTTCAAATATGAAATTTATAATAAACCCCCCGCGACCGTTTTCCGCTCCTCTCACTTCGTTCCATTCGAGATAGCGTCGCACGCAAGGTGGCCTCCCAGCAGGGGTAGATGACGACACATCGTACAATGGGTGAACCTACAAATAAATAACTACTAGCGTAAAGCGGTTGAGTTTTTAATGAAATTAATCTTGAAAATATATAATAATATAATATTTACACGTGGAGTTTGACCCTAGTGATATGAAAAAAACGCCCCTGAAAATAAATTTCACAAACATATCACCGCGAATATCGCCCGAACTTTCTCACCACTTCACGTAAAACTACTCAACAATACTCTCATCACAACTCACCATATTAAAACTATTCCTCAGCTTTTCCAGAAAGGCCGCGCTCTTTATCGCAAATACGTGTAACTGCTCAGAAATAAAATAAAAATGAGACTAGTCTCCAAACTCAGTAACGTTCGAAGACTCCCAAGTTATAATTTCGAAAATCAATACTTCCAATTTCGTATAAACCATTTTGTTCATTCCTAATGGTAGTTTAACATTAATTTCTCCATCACTGCGAAGTTTCACCCGTGGTATTAAAACATTCGCAGAAAAAATATTTCACATTCCCCTTCGCGAAAAACACGCACTTTGTCAGTGAGTAACGCGTGAAAAAACACATCATGTTTTTCACTTGAAATGAGGTGCAATTCGCCGTGCGTTTTCGATAGTGTCTATCGCGTTTTACACCACTTCACGTAAAACGGGTGAAACCCCCCTTCAAAAATCGTTCATCGTCACCTTCTTACTCCATCATCACTGGTGGCAGTCAACATAAAATCAACTCTGCGGTTGTCCAAGAACTCCTCCTCACCCACACAGCAACCAGCAGTAACCTCCTAACACAAACAAACTTCCCCTTTTTGCTGCCAACCTCCAACGCCGTGTGATTTACTCTAGAGGAGTTTCCATTATGTGAGGCAGCTGGTCGCAACTCCGCCTGAAAAAGAAATAAAATACCTCCACAAAGATTTGAACCCGGGTGGATCGATTCAAAGCCACGACAACTAACCATTTCACCATTTATCCACCCTTCAACTCACCGAGCCACACAGCACTATAAAGACCCTGGACTCATCATCACCTTTCCCTTTGACCACCATTTCTCCTTTTTTGTAATGATCTGCATACCACAACAATACCACTCCAAAATATTTTCGCTTTCCTCAGCTGATGAGCTCAACAGCTTCCTCACTAACTATTATATACCGATCTGGAGACTTCGCAGAAACTACCCCAAATTTCCTAGCAGTTTTCAGATTGTCACCAACACATGTGGTTGGCCATGTGCAAAATACAACTACAAAACAGGAACTCGAAATCCTCTCGAACAAACTAATGCCGTTTCAAAACAGCTAGGAACATATTCCCCGCCGATTTTCGAGATTCTCCCCATTATAAAAATTGCTCATTCGGAACATTTGCTCCTACTCTCCGCGGGATCCTAGGAACGTTATTTCTGAGAGCTGGACGACGCCCTGCTACAAAACACTCACATTCCTCAACAACGTCCACTAAGTAGTTTTGCTGTTCCCGATCGAGTTTCTCATAGAAATCAAGATTCTTCAGCACGCCCTTTTTAGACGCTCTCTTCAGTACTTCCTAAAAGAGACCATCCACACTACACAGTAGATCCTCGCAACCCGTTTAACGTGAAGTGGCGTAATACTCCATGAATATTATAAAACGTATATATTTCCGCGAACACCGATAACACAATTGTTTTTTCGCGAAGAAAATTGTGAACTAGTATTTTTCACATCACTAGGGTGAATCTCCATTAATAACAAATTCTAATTATTATTAGACTTACACCCCTTCAACGCGAAGGGGTGTAATACTCCATGAATATTATAAAACGTATATATTTCCGCGAACATCGATAACACAATTGTTTCCCACCGAATAAATTGTGAAACACATCTTCCACCACTGTTTTTATTATAACCAGTGAAACTCCAATGACTCCGACTATGGCATAAACAGTGCCGCTAACCTCAGCCAAGGTTCGATCCTCAGTACGGACATTTTCCATCTTTCATAAAATGTAATTTCACGACTCGTTCAACGCGAAGTGGTGTACTTCTCCACGTAAACTGTAGGACTATCCAATCCTCGAGTATCACCTTCATCCGTGATGTAATAAACACTAGTGCCAAAAATACTTCGCAAATTAGTTCCCGGAGAGAAACGGAGTTTCACGACCCGTTTTACGGGAAGTGGCGTAAAACTCGGTGAAAAACGCGATATTCGCGGTGATATGCAGTAGTCGTGAAATATGTTTTTCATATCACTAGGGTGGGTAGAAGTCCAATTTTTCTCAGCATTCACGTCCTATAACATCACTTCACGTTAAACAGGCGGAACTCCAACACACTACTATTACCTTTATATTGGAATTCAATTTCGCCAAACCGTTTCTCGCCAGCGCCAAGCATACAACATTCCCATCAGCGCGAGAATTATAATAATTCTTCCAGTGATGCCTACCGATACCACAACAACTACAATTGAACTCTCACAGAGTAACACACGATGTAGTTTCACCACCCTAGTGATATGAAAAACAACACCAGTGAAAAACATATTTCACGACTACTGCATATCAGGTTTTTCACAGAGTGTCACGCCACTTCGCGTAAAACGGGTGATCTCCTACTGATTTACGTTCTCCCGAAAAATTACAGCGTTGGAGTAGGAATATATGTTCGCTTTCATCAGCTGAGCTCAGGAGTTCCCTATACAGTGTTGGAGTAGGAATATATGTTCTCTTTCCTCAGCTGAGCTCAGGAGTTTCCTATACAGTGTTGGAGTAGGAATATGTGTTAGCTTTCCTCAGCTGAGCTCAGGAGTTTCCTATACAGTGTTGGAGTAGGAATATATGTTCGCTCTCCTCAGCTGAGCTCAGGAGTTTCCTATACAGTGTTGAAGTAGAAATATATGTTCGCTTTCCTCAGCTGAGCTCAGGAGTTTCCTATACAGTGTTGAAGTAGAAATATATGTTCGCTTTCCTCAGCTGAGCTCAGGAGTTTCCTATACAGTGTTGAAGTAGAAATATATGTTCGCTTTCCTCAGCTGAGCTCAGGAGTTTCCTATACAGTGTTGAAGTAGAAATATATGCTCGCTTTCCTCAGCTAAGCTCAGGAGTTTCCTATACAGTGTTGGAGTAGGAATGTAGTCTCGCTTTCCTCAGCTGAGCTCAGGAGTTTCCTATACAGTGTTGGAGTAGGAATATATCCTCTCTTTCCTCAGCTGAGCTCAGGAGTTTCCAAAGCTCATTACACCCTTTTTACACGACATTTCGGCTAGAAATATACAGAAACCCAATTTTTCTCAAAATCTTCACCAACACATACAGTCCATCACATATATATTTCTCCCACCCCAACAATTATACTACATAAGACTAACTCCGCCACAAACACTCCCAGGCTCCAGCATGAGCTCACTTCCCTCTCCGTATTGGCTTCGTACCCTCCCAGACTGAATCTACCAAGCAATCGTTAACTACCCGAAATTTCCCAAAATTTCTATCTTTTTTTCCAAAGACCATAAATTGCGCGCAATAATAATGGAGTATCACCACCACCCTAGTGATATGAAAAACGTATTTCACGACTACTGCATATCACCGCGAATATCGCCTTTTTCACCGAGTATTACGACGCCACTTCACGGGTGAAACTCCAATGATATTACTCACGAGTGTGGGAAAATTCATATAGTAAACTCCTCAATTGGGCTCTCAAAAAAGACAACATATATTCCGAAACCACAACAATTTCAATTCAACCAGTGTAAAGGGAAATATGCACATGGTCATCATCTCCATGTGTTGGTGATGATGACAATAATGAAATTTGAAAAATTCTTATTGCTTTCTGCACACTTCTACCCAAATTCGCATATAAACTGTTTAATACACTTTCAAAAACTGCTATACTCAGCTGAGTAAAGCTAACATATATAACCTCCCCCCCACTAGAAACCCAATACTACTATGAGCAGCCAATCCCCAGGATCATCCCGTCGCAGTATTTGCTTATTGTCATCAAATTTCTGCACAGAACCTGACATCAGACTTCCTGAGAGGAAATGCAACCCAACTAGAATCCAGATCTGATAATGCGAAATTCTAGATACGAAAAAATTCCCATTTTTTCTCAGCAAAGATACCGTAAAGTTTCATTCAATCAGCTGAGCTCAGGAACTCCTCACGTGTTATACGAATTCGGGTAGAGCGCTCGGAAACCAACGAGAATTTGCGCATATTTTCTCACAATTTTCATATTGTCATCCCACCTCCACACTAGCGCCTTCATTTTTTGATAAAACCTTCCCCACTGTTTTCACAATGGAGTTTCACCACCCTAGTGATATGAAAAGGAATATATTTAACGACTACTGCAAATATCATCGCGTTTTTCACCGAGTATTACACCACTTCACGTAAAACAGGTCGTGAAATTGCAGTGTATTTCCCAGACCTACAAATGGATGCTAAGGACTTCTTATCAGCATCACTCAGAGTGGCAAAGTCTGGCTCGTCGCTGAAGAACTTGACTACATGTGCCAAGCTTCTGCCCTGCAGTAGCTTCATCACCTTTTTGAAAGTTCGCCCATATATTTCCCACAACACCTATGCACACACAGACGAGATTTTATCAAAAATTCCGATACCAAAATTTCGCACAGATGAAAACGGAGGAGGAATACTTCTGAAAATTTCTGCTGAAAACTCCTAAATGCTGAGACGCCGAGAAATACTGTTTCCGTGCTGAAACAGAATGCTAAAAACTACTAAAACATGAAATTCTGACAAGAATTGTCCCACCGCAATCTGAACCAGATGCACACACTAAAGACGAACTAACAACAATGTGAGAAGATGTGCACATGGTCAACTACATATGTTGATGACAATATCGGAATTTTGGGAGGAAGTCACTGTCAATTTCTACTCGAAATCGTATACTTGGAAACTCCCAAGCTCAGCTGAGGGAAGCGAACATATATTTCCCAACACTGACTCACCCTCGGAGTTTCACAACCCGTTTTACGGGAAGTGGCGTAAAAGCCTATGAAAAGCCCGATATTCGCGGTGATGAGCCGTCAATATGAAATATATTTTTCACTACTGTTTTTCATATCACTAGGGTAGTGAAACTCCATCGCACTATAAGCCAACACATATTCACACAACTACAAAGCTCATCGCCCCTACTACCCCTGTTTGTTTGCACTTTACAGTTGCCGTCCTCTTCACATTATATAACATGGCGAGCTCTCCAAAGGTACTTCCTTTCCCCAACGTTTTAACATTAACCTCATCAATGCTAATCTCAAATTCTCCGCTCTGGACTGCATAGCACCGATCGCCATCCTGAAAAAATGAGGAAATCAAAATACACATCAAAATTCCTTGTCTTTGTCTTTGCACAGTACATTTACAATAACAATTCTTATATATACTATTGATAAAATTAAAATATATTTTTTATTACTATTTTCATAATACTATGAAAGTTTCACCCGTTTAACGTGAAGTGGCGTAATACTCTATGTGAAAAACGCGATATGAAGTAAACTGAAAACACTTGGCGATTCACCCCATATCACGTAAAACACATACCACGTGTTTTTCGCGCTGCTCACAATTGTATTCCGCGACGAATATTTCTCACTAGTGCTTTTCAAAGAACGCGTTTTTTGAAGAAAAACTTTCAAATATTTTCGAAAAATTTTCCCCCTCATAAAAAAACTGAGCAAATCTATACAATTCGATTTAGAGCACCGGAATAGGCTCGATCGTTTTTCCAGCAAATTCCTCAGTCCCGCGGGAAAAATACCCCCACCCAGAATCGAACCCGGGTCTTCCGATCACCAACCCACTACATCTCCCTGTTGAAATAACGTCTGTCCGCCTTCGATCACACTCTTTTTCATACGCATTATAACTTCATCCCTCTCCTCAGCTTTCAGAGACGCGAATAAAAAGTGTTTTTGAACAACGCGCCGCAGAAAACTGAGCACCAACACCACACAGTAAGCAAAGAATCAATTAAAATCAAAACTTCCGAATAACCGGTTTGGAAAAATATGCACGCATGCCCAACTTCGTGTATACATCATGACACTTGTGAAAACTATGAGGAAAAGCGAGGAAATTCTCGAGGAAACACGACTACTGGGATGGAAACTGGTACTTTTGTGTGGGGGGAAATATACACATGGTCAACTACATGTGTTGGTGATAATATGAAAATTTTGGGAGGAAATTCTGGGGAATTCTCATTGCTTTCTGTACACTTCTACCCGAATTCTATAATTAGCTTCGGAAACTCCTGAGCTCAGCTGAGGGAAGCGGCGAACATATATTCCTACTCCAACACTACAAATGACCAAGTGAACTAACTCGTGAGAAAATTTCTGTTATTTTTTTCGTAAATTTTTCTGTTTTTTTTCTGTACACTTCTACCCAAATTCGTATGCACTAAAATCATGATACCAGAATAAATCTGATGTCAACAGTGTGGGGGCGAAAATCTAAAAAATTCAAGAAAATTCTCATTGGTTTCTCTACACTTCTACCCAAATTTGTATGTACTGAAATTACGGTACTATATAGTGTGGGTGAAAATGTAAAAATTTTGAAAAAAATCCGGGAAATTCTCATTGGTTTCTGTACACTTCTACCCGAATTCGTATATACTGAAATTACGGTACTCAATATAGTGTGGGCGAAAATGTGAAAATTTTGAAAAATTTCCGGAAAACTTTCATTGGTTATAAACTGAGGAAAGCCAACATATATATTTTTCCATCCGTAATATCACTTTTTCTCTTCCAGAGTCATCTCGTTATTCACCGACGAGTCCGTCCCTTCCCCCTCGCTTCCCTTTGCTGCTAGTGTCGGCTTTTTCAACAATCGTTGGGCTCTTTTACGATGGTCACGAAGAGCAAAGCTACCAACACCACTACTGCTACTACCTGAAGAAACTGTGGGGTAGTAGTATTAGAGATAGGGCAAGTCCATGAACAACAACAACATATACAACAACAACAACAACAACAACAACAACAACAACAACAACATATACAACAACAACAACAACAACAACAACAACAACAACAACATATACAACAACAACATATACAACAACATATATAACATATACAACAACAACCACAACAACATATACAACAACAACAACAACAACCACAACAACATATACAACAACAACAACAACCACAACAACATATACAACAACAACAACAACAACCACAACAACATATACAACAACAACAACAACCACAACAACATATACAACAACAACAACAACAACCACAACAACCACAACAACATATACAACAACAACAACAACAACCACAACAACATATACAACAACAACAACAACAACATATACAACAACAACAACAACCACAACAACATATACAACAACAACAACCACAACAACATATACAACAACAACAACAACAACAACAACAACAACAACAACAACAACAACAACAACAACAACAACAACAACAACCACAGCAACATATACAACAACAACAACAACATATACAACAACAACAACAACAACAACCACAACAACATATACAACAACAACAACAACAACCACAGCAACATATACAACAACAACAACAACAACATATACAACAACAACAACAACAACCACAACAACATATACAACAACATATACAACAACAACAACAACAACAACATATACAACATATACAACAACATATACAACAACATGTACAACAACATGTACAACAACATATACGACAACAAGATGAATTGTGTACCCAAATAGCTGAGCACCATACCCGATCACCATCAACAACTGACCTTCCGATTGGCGACCGTTTCGTTTCAATATGATCTTCCCTGGTTCGGCTTTGGGCAGTACCACTCGCAGGCCGGACTCAATCGCTGAGTAAAAACAACCCAAATTCACCACGGACCAAAAACGCCCGATTTCAACCTTATCAAAATCGAATCGAACATATAAAACAATCTGAAAATACTAATTCCAAAAATGTCGTGATTAGCGATAAATGCACCAACAACGAAATTTAGTTTATCGCTACCTTTAGGACTTCTATGCTGAGCCTTTGGGGAGTGTTTTGATGTCGCAGAATTCATTTTCGGAGATTCTCGATCATTTGTTTCCCCGTTTCGGTATGCAGATGGTGGAACTGATCAGCGTTGAAGAAGAATAAACATTATAAAAATTATTATATAATTTTATATTATATTATTATCAAAGGAATTATATATATTTCCTTTCCTCACCCGAACCCAAAAAATTTACAAAAAAAATATTCACGAAAAAAATTATACAAAAAACTCTTTATCATGAACAGAAATTTCCCAAAATTTCCTCACATTTTCATATTGTCACCAACTCACTACAAAACTGACCACGTGCGTATCTTCCCACACGACCGCGAGAATTCTGGAAATTGCTACTGCATTTATTGAAACCCACGTTCCAGCAGCACATAGGGGGCCTCAATCGGGGTAAGGGAATTTCTTATGTTATGATGGGGACACTCAACGTCGGCTGAGTACAGTCAGGCAGCTGCGTTTATTTGTAGTTTAATTCTGCTAATTTGTTATACGGTGAGATATGATATATAACCAATCGATAATATATTGGAGTTTCACCACCCTAGTGACATGAAAAACATATTTCACGACTACTGCATATCACCGCGAATATCGCGTTTTTCACCGAGTTTTACGCCACTTCACGTAAAAAGGGTCGTGAAACTGCACTGTATAAATGTGAATATACAATAACGATAATAATAATAAATTAGATATAAACAAATTATACACTTCTAAGACATTCACCTGCAATTATTGTTGTGACCCTAGCAATGGTGAACTCGACATAACGATGATAAAGTTGATTTAATAATACTCTATCTACGATTGCAAATACGAGAATATCTAGCCCAGCTGATCACAATCTCAATGCACTACATATCTTAGAGCGCTCGCACAAAAAGGGACATAACATTATATTCAGCAGTGATGCAATATAAATTGTCGTTTTCCTCACCTGACGAGCTCAATACTTTCCACAGCTAATCGTAGGAGTTTGTATAAGAATTGCCACAAGTGTACAGAAACAAACAATGAATCGGAAAAAAAAATCCTCAGAATTTTCATATTGTCACCAACACATGTGCTTGACCGTCTGCGAAATCTACCACCTATCCAATACAATGAAATTTCACCACCCTAGTGATATGAAAAGAACACTAGTGAAAAAACTGAATATCACCGCGAATATCGCGTTTTTCACACACTTTTACGGGTCGTGAAACTCCAGTGTTATATCAATGCCCAAATCCCCAACAAAAATCATATATCCTCACCTTTTCCTGGCGTCGATGCTCCGCAACCCATAACAGCGTCACCAGTGATAGACAAATTAATACACACGAAAATGAGATGGAACACTACCAATGATAGAGTGCGACATATTCTCACCAACTCAACTCGATTCCCAAGTCCAGAAAATAATCGTTGGCTGGACGTTTTACCTCGAGTATAAACGTTACATATATACATTTATCTATACCGTCAATGGGGAAATCTTCCGGAAAATTTTCGTTTCCGACTCGAGTTTTTGAAAATAAAAATTTTCGTCGTAAATATTTCTTTTCAGAATGGAAAATTATGAACTTTCCAGATTAGATTTCAAAATTTCGTCAGAGAAAGTACATGTTCATTTCTCAAACGCTTTCACAGATGATCACTACAACGTCAGTGTTAGGGAAAAATATGCACATGACCAACCACGTGTTGGTGACAATAAAAAATGAGAAATTTTTGGTAAATTCTCATTGGTGTATGTGTACATTTCTACCCTAATTCGTATATGAACTTGTATAATGGAGTCTCACCCGTTTTACGTAAAGTGGCGTAATACTCCCCGATATTCCCAGTAGTCGTGAAATATATTTTCCACCAGTGTTTTTCATATCACTAGGGTGGTGAAACTCCAATGCAAAAAAGTATACTCTGTCGCCACTCGGTATGAAATGTACATGTTCATCACTCGTAATATGCGAGCGTTATGAAATTATTTATTTTTCAAGGAAAGTGAAACGGTTTGCAATATAGTAGAACCATTGTGCCTCGATTCACCACCAACAATTAGAAAATTACTCGATGAGAATATTCACTCATTTTACCATAGTCGTTTTCACATGTGTGTGCTCGAAAATTTCACAATGGAGTTTCACCCGTTTTACGTGAAGTGGCGTAATACTCTCTTCACCAAGGTGAAACTCTATTTACGAAACCGATTCGGTTTCCCACTCACTCGAAGCAAATAACCGTATAAAAAATCGTCGTCCAACGAGCGCATTCCTTTGTGAAAAAAATTAAAATTATATACGTCTACGATGGTAAATAATACGAATCACAATAAATGAATCTTTCATAGCCGTTATGATGCACTCGAATGATGAAACTTTTTCCAGCTTAAACATACGGAAATTCTGGTAAAATGTCATCCTTACCTGTAAAATTCCGCAAACACTGAAGTTTCACCGCCCTAGTGATATGAAAAACATATTTCACGACTACTGCATATCACCGCGAATATCGCGTTTTTCACAGAGTATTATTACGTCACTTCACGTAAACGGGCGAAACTCCAAAGTGTTTTTGAAGTATACCGTAAATCGATCACATCACAGACTTGAGACTACTAAAACGTCATGAGGAATCTATGTATTATCACCGGGAATTGAGAAATGCTCGAGAGCTATCACGGCCAAGGCGTAGAGGCCCCACTGCACTTTATATACGGCGTATAAACGAATCGTTATGCACAGTAGTGTTTTCAACTTCGTTGCCTTCAATTTTTGGGGAGTTTGTCGAAAGTCAACTTTGAGTAATATCAACTTTGATAACAATGTGAATCGATTGACACCAACGTTTCAGAAGCGTTCCGTAGTCTATAGTCGTACTAGTCTCAAATTGAAGAACTTAGCCATCTCGAAAATGTATATATGCATAACTGTACACTATCTCACTAGTAAAAATTAATATAAATAACATAATATAATATAACAATATAATTATAATATAATCTGTATAGATAACTATATTACCATGTATTAAATATTAATAAACTACACCTAGTGAGAGTGAAACCGTCGCAGTACAGAATATGTTGATCAATACAAAAGTAGAATTTCACCCAAGTGTATTTCCGTTCTAATTCATCATACTCAGTGTGTAAACATAAGACCAGTTCTAGTTCGGAAAAATAGTATTAGAAAGCTTCTTGTGAGAGAAAACACATAAAGAAAGCTTACCTCGGTGTATGAAGGCGAACATTCATTCCACCAACACGGTATAGTCTATACTAGTATTATACACGAAGTAGTTATTATAGTAATATCTATCTCTAGTGTAGAAATATATGTTCCTTTTCCTCACCAATTATAGCAGTTTACATACGAACCCGCTAAGAAAGGCACAGGAATCACTGAGAATTTCCCCCAAAAAATTTCCTCAGATTTTCCAATGTGTACTTCACCATGTGCATATTTTCCAACATCGTCTATCTCATAGAAAAGATAATATAAATCCCCCTACTACGAATTGAATACATCCAACGCAGAACCACAAATAATGACGGACGATTATGAAGACAGAAATGCATTAAACCTAACTTGCCAGTAACCTACCCCATGAAAGGAAGCGTTACCTCAGCACCTCATGTGGGTCATCATGCACATGACCGAAGCGATGCACTAGTATTCTGTGAGTAACATGACCATGGCGATCACAATCGTTCTCGGATAATTTTTTAACGAACACGGAAACTTTTACACGGCCAAAATCGTTTGGTCAAAAAAGTGTATTTTCCCAAAAGTGGTCACGATCGCACCTACACTCCGTGAAACCGTTACCGTTCCGGATGTTTATGGTCGCCATGAAGTATACCCAAACTACAAATTCTTGTCTGATCTACCTGCTTCACCTATCCTTTGTTGCGCTATGATCAATGCATCGGCAGACTTGCGAGATGAAGTAGAGAGAAACAAAAAGCAAGACAAGGTAACGATAACTTGGATATAATCGACAGCTGTTGAAATATATGTTCGCTTTCCTCACTTATGGCAGGTTACGTACGAATCTGGTTAGAAATGTACAGGAATCAATGAGAATTTTCCAAACCTCCGATTTCTCATCAACGATGTTGCTAGGGGTTGTAAACTGTACACCTTCGAATATTCAATACCGTCTTTTGTACGCCTACTTGACTAACCTGTTACTGCCAGAGTACACTTACAGTCTAAAACTCTAGGCGCTGTGATCATTATAAGTCTTCAACACATACGCCTAAGGCGTGAGATTTCACGTCTAACAACAACCATGTTTCCCATACTGTCACCAACACTTGGCCTCGTGCACACTTTCCAACACGAGCGGCTATTCTATTTCTCATCAATAACCACGCATTATACAGTTTATGTATACCGCCTCGATTACAGGTATTTTCTCATACACTTCGATGCCATGTATTGCAGATTCTCACGCTTTACGTGAAGTGGTGTGAAACTCGATGAAAACACGCGATATTCGCACTATGCAATAGTCGTGAGATGTGTCTTTCACCAGCGTTTATCATATCACGGGTGAAACTCTATTATACACCCGATTGAAGCTACTGCTAAAATACTTTTCTTAAGGCATCAGAGAGATTCCCATTTAAAGTAATCGTCACCAGCCTCTAACGACCTCGGACGCAAATTACCCATTTGATATTCGTATCATCAAACGCCCTCATTTAATGCGTCAGTCAAGGCTGAAACATACGCATGTCTACACAGCCAAACTGGCTTCGGTTAGAGCTAATACGAATATTCGTCATCAATCGCATTCCCGATAATAGCAGGTCATACAAATGCCTCAATAATCAGTCATTGAAAAGGTTACCGCATGAAATCATAGAGCCAAAACGGCTCAACCGACACAATTGGTTTCCAATCAGACTCGTCATCTTTTATAATCACTCCTGCAACTTATCATCCTATCATCACAAAGACACTCGTAACACAACAGTAAAACAACACCCGAGTTGAACCGAACTCAACCTCAGAGAATCTCCTTAGGCGGCGATAGCCATCTTCTTGGCAGCCTCCTCAGCAAGAGCCTTCTCACGCTTGGCGATAACATCGTTGGACTTCTGGCCCATGATTCCACCACCCCAGTGACGACGGATGTCAGTGTTCTCGTTGTACTGGACGTGCATGGTCTTCTGGATGGTCTCCAAAGCGGCGGCATCCTCCTTACCGACCTCAGTCACGGCAACAACAGCGGCAGTCTTCTTACCAACGAGTTGACCAAGACGAGACTTGCCCTTGATGATGCAGTAGGGGACGTCCTTCTTGCGGCACAGAGTGGGGAGCCACACGACGAGCTCAATGGGATCGACATCAGAGGCGATCACAACGAGCTTAGCCTTGTTCTGCTCCACAAGAGAGGTAACCTTATTGAGACCATAGGCAATAGCAGTGGGCTTGGTCTGAGTGGTCTCCTCACCGGCCTCCTTAGCCTTAGCGATGGCCATAAGACGGGCACGCTTGTCAGCGGGAGTCTCGGGACGGTACTTGGCCAAGAACTTGAGAACGTGAGTGGCCTGGTTCTTGTTCAAGGTGTTGGTGAACTGGTTGATCATCGGTGGGACCTAGAACGAAAAGAAATAAGATTCAACTACATTCGGAGGTAGTGAATTACAAAGCCACTCCAGATGACCAACCAACGGATGCTGA